>NC_133756.1:52710500-52980500 GCF_036562045.2 Rhinolophus sinicus | reverse complement strand
GTCTAGTCCCCGATAGGAAGCGCGTCAAGACCAGGGCGCAGGAGGAAAGCTCACTAAGGGTAGCGCCCCCGAGCTGGGCGTGGTCCCGTGGCCGCCCTTAGGGCTCCAGGAGGTGAAGACACAAACCTGGATCCAAGGCCCGCAGCACTGAAGGAAGGATGGTGGGCTTGGCGGGGGAGCAGAGTACGTCTTACTGGCCGCCCCCATCAACCTGAAGCCTTTCCCTCCCTCTGAGTGGGGGGCAGAGGCCGCGCTCCCAGCTCCTTCCTGTCCTGCCCACCGCCTGTCGTCTTCTGCCTTTGGATCGGCCCCGAGCCCCGAGGGTTGCGGGAATCAACGTCCTGCCCGCGATGTCTGACCCGAGCAGCGAAAGAGCAGGAGGGAGAACCTCTGGAGGAGGCGCAGCCAGCCATGCGAAGGGGGGTGGGGTGGGGGGAGGAGAACCATATTTACTGGATTGGCATTTCTCTTAACGGAGCTCTTTCCTAATGATATTTACTTAACTGTACTTGACAGCAGTTACGAACACGTCTCCGGTACACAGAATCTATACTCCCTGCGTCTGCAACTCCCTGTCAGCTCCTAAGCCAATCGCAGTCATAACCGCTGGATCATTTTAAATGTGGCTAAACCGACGTTGGACAAAATCAATCTGCCATATGCTGGCTTTGAAGGAAATCACTTGCACAGTTTGACGAATTGCTTGCAGTCCCTCCAGCAATCCATAACTCGCTCTCTTTCTTCTTTTCTTCCCTCTCTCTCTTCACTCTCCCGGTTTCTCGGAGCCGCTCCCCCTTCTGTTTTACCCTTTCTCGCCGACTCCAGGTAATCCGAAATGGCAATGACCCTTCTCATCCTCTGATTACCTCTCTGAAGCATGAACTTGGGATAAAATCACACATCAGAAAATTCGCCGTAATTATTTTGCGATGCTATCAGCACCGATCAATCACGAGCGCGGCCCAGTGCTGGAATGCCCGGCGCAGCCCCGGACGCGGACCCGCGTCCCGCCTGACTGACAGTTTTGGTAATTAAGTGATTGTATAGACCTCTCCGACTGTTCTAACAACCTTGTCAGGGCCTGTCTGTGGACAGAACAAGCTGAAATCAATGTGCTTCCTGCTCTCTGAGCAGTTCTGATCGTGTACTCAGACTGATCGGGGAGGGGGAATCTGACAAAAAGGGAAACAGCAGCTCTAAACGATCGGATTATGGTGGGGGAGGGGATTAGAAAGTTTACTTCTTTGTGGGGAAAGGAAAGGACGAGAAGCTAGGATGCGGTACTCGTAATAAACAGAGGCGGGCGGCTGGCTAGGGTGGGAGCAAGAGACCCGGTGCCTGTCACACCTAGGAGCCCGGCCAGGTGGGCAGTACCTCGTCTCCCCCGGGGGTGGGCGTGGGGGTAGGGGCCTTACGGGACTGCAGCTGAGGGGCCTGGCGGCAGACAGCAGCGTCCCCTCACGCCAAAGCCACCATTCGGCGATACAATGCATTTTCGCCCGGATTAGAGGCAGAGGCTGATGGCTCAGTGTAAATGTCACGCAGCAGTTTTTAATAAAGGAATGTTCAGATTGTTAAACTGAGCAGTACAATGTGAATGCTGTGCCGCCCCCCACCAATCCGGCTTCAACCTCCCCCACCCCCGTTCCGGAACACACATCCCATCTCGGCGCGCGTTACAAACATACTACATATTTAGAGTGATCTTGCCGCAGCACCCGCGGGAGGGGACAGTCTCGGAGCTTAGCAGCCACCTCACCTAGGGCTGTAGGACGCCGGGCCGACCGCTGGCACCAGCCACAGGAAAAACACCCAGACCGGAGCTGGTCTGCGGATGCTTCTTTTCCACTCCCACCCTCGAATCTCGGAAAGGAAATCCCATTGAAAAGGGGGCCCTAAAAGCCCCGAGCTAAGAGGCGGGACCTCCAGTTCTCGGCCAAGGGGCTCCAGTGAAGAATATTTTAATTCTTTCACAACGGCCCTCCCAAATCTTAAAAAACAATTGAAGGCACACACACAAGAGGGGGAAGGGTAGCCAAATCAATCCGCCGAGTTCAAAGCACCAGGGCGCGGGAGGAGGCTTCCAGGGTGCTGGGCGCAAGGCCAAGTGCGCAGCGGAGGGTCTCATCGACCGCGCAGAGACCGCGGACCCCACCCGGCAGATACCGAGCCGTGTGTGTGTGTGTGTGTGTGTGTGTGTGTGTGTGTGTTAGGGGGTGTCACACCTCAGTCCATCCCACTGCCTGTCTCCTCTCCCTGCCAGCCAAGAGCCTCCCATCCTCAGAGAGAAAAATGCGTGTGTGGGCACATTACGTATCATTAGGGAGACACTACAGTTTTAATGTGGCCTAATTAGTGCCGCTAACCGAGCAAATATTATTATATTGAATAATGATAATATGATGAAAATATTAATGCTTTTGAACTTTGCACGTGGGAGCCATTCTTTGGGTTCTCCCGGGACCCCCCAGCATGCTCGGACCCACCAGCAGATGCGGGCCGATGCACCTCCGGGAAGGCGAGCCCACAAGGTAGCTCAGGACATACCTGTGTCATCGCAGACACATAAACCACACCCTGGGCCACGCCACCTGTCACCCACCACACAACCCCTCCTTCCAATGGCCTCCGAAGCAGCCTGTAAAAAACAAACTATAAAGGGATCTGCTGGGGTCCCTCTTTACCGCGCTTTACTGCTCACCCCAGGAATGTGGCTATGTGCGCGTTGGGTGTGTTCTGCCTTAACGAGGGCCGCCAGGCAGGTGGAGTTGCAGGCGGAAGGATCCACTTAATTAGCATTTAAATTCACGGTCCCCTCTTATTGCCAAATACTTCTCCCTTGAGAATTTGGTGAAAAGCAGGCAATTAGGAAATGCAGAAGGCTCCTCAAAATAGAGATTCGAAATCTTAATTCTCTTAGCTACTTTGGATGACCAAAGGCAGAGAGAAACGTCACTGGGCTGGGTGGGAGGCACGTAGAGCGGGCGTTGGTGTGCCAGCGTCTCAGATGTTCAGCACACCCATCCCCTCCTCCCTCCTCGCACCCATCCCGTTCTCTTGGAGCCCCAGGAGACAGAGCCGGGGAGGCTGGCTACCCTATCCTGAAGGCGGACCAGCTCTTTCTTGGTTGCTGGGCTGGACCTGGGTCAGGGCCTAAAAAGAATTTTCAAAGTGAGGCTATCGGTTTGTCTCGGGAAGTGAAAATGCGTGGTGCGGGCCGGAGAGCTCCCCCTCTTGGGCTGAATTGCTCCCCCACCCCACTCCCCACATCTCCGCCTGCTTGCAGCTCTTAGTTCGCATCCCCGCTCATTATGCGGCGCTCATTCGAGAAGCAAAGCCCATGTTAGCTGATCCGGTTGTTCCCCGACACAACCTCTCCTGTGCTGGGTGCGTCTGGATTAGAAATCGTCTCCTAGACTCGTGTCCAGTTCATCAGGTCGCGGGGCAAGGGCGGGCGGTTCCGCAAGGGTGAACCCCGGTGTTGTTGGAGGATTTTGTAGACCCCTGAGAGGCTGCCAGAGGTGAAAGAGACGGCCCCCCATGCCCCGCACTGTGTCTGAGAACCCAACCCCGCCCGCACCAGAGGCAGGAGCCGGGGCGGGGAGCTTTCAATTTGTTCCAGTGATGGCTCTAACTTAATAAGGCGATTGATTAGCGCTCAAAGTGCCGTTTTAATTAGACGCTTGTTAATTAACATCGCAAATGAATTTCCCCTTCCCTGATTGGCATCTTCTTCCAGCTCTCTGAGGCTTTCGTTTCTCCCCCGCCTGGGCCCCTCCACTCCCTCTTAACCTCAGGAGTGGATAGAAAACTCAACTCTGTTCCTGAGCCTTACAGGCTTCAGAGTTCTCTTTACAGCAGGAGGTGGCGATGTCACACGGGGGCCCTTTCGTTTCTCCAGGGGCCAGTCTTCAATGGACAATGATTCAGTTGAGGTAGGGTGAAATAAAATCTCTCCCCACGTTCCCCTTAGACTCCTCTCTAACTGCCTCCACTTCGTCGTCTTCTCTATCTTCACCCCTGACTCGGAAGGAGACGTCTTTCTCCCTTCAAATTTGTAACTCTAGAAAGAAGAAAGGAAGCGGGAGTATGGGTGGGGCAGAGCAGTCACAGTCTTGGTTTGAGGGGGCTGGACCATTTCTTGGGATCAAACTAAACCTGCCGTAAAATTCTGCTGCTGAGGTCTGTAGACGTGTGCAGTCAGTTCCTGCGTCCACCAAGGAACTCCAAGAGTATTTTGTACTTTCCTGCAGCACTCAGGAGAGATCCCTGGAGCAACACACCCCCACGGATTGCAGCCCAGCCCCACAGTCAGGAAGTTAAAAGTTTGGACAACGTGTCGACATTTTTGCGCCATTAGTCCTCATAGCTACCAAATAAATCCCTTCACACATCCCTGTACTTGGGACACACCCCGTTTCTTTCTTGACTGAACACACACTTCATTTCCTTCCAGAAGCCTTTCGGTTAACCCTACTCCTCCCAAGGTAGGACACCCCACTCTCTTCTGCATCTCCACTGTAGCAGATTCATGTTGGCCTGGTGGCATTTATGACAATTCCCGCCATGTTCTAGCTCTTGTCAACTCTCTGAGTAGGGGGTAATGTCCCATTCTCAAGCACCTGGCACAGAATGCACATTCAGTAATGTTTATTGCCTGAGCGATTGAACAAAACGAGTGAGGGAAGGTAAAAATGAAAAAAAAAAAAAAAAAAAAAGGCGACTGTATGGTATCTATCGCCAGAAATAATTGCCAGTTCTGCCTTGTTGACTTGTCAAAGTCTTGCTTCACATTTTGTAAAGAACTTCTACATAGAACATCTTATTTGGTCACCACAATCACCCTATTCTAGGCAAGGATTTTCCCCTTTAATAGAGAAAGAAGTTGGTGATCAAAAAGGTTAAGTGCCTTGTTCAGGAACATTGGAAAGTGGCAAAATGAGACTAAAACTCCCTCTTCCAGCGTTCTTTTCTTTATATCTCTACTTGCCTTCCTGCTAATTGCTCAGGCGCAACACACATCCAAACCCCAGGGGAGAGCCAGTTTCATTAAGTCACTTCTCAACTGCTGATCTTTAAAGTTGTTGTGAAACTTATAGCTCTCACAAATTTTATTATGATACCAGAACGATCTCTCAAAACCTTTACTCCCCTAGGACAATTAGTAATTATATAGACTATCATTTTAACCTGCTGTTCTGTTTAAAGTTTTCAGTTAACCTTATTTTTTTTTTCTTCCACTTTACCTTTCTCCCTCTGTTCCCAATCTCCACCCTCCTGGTTTCAGTCCCGTTCAGGTACTCAATTTCAATATATTCATGTGTTTCTCTTTATTGCATTATTTTTTCTAAGCAAATATACATCAAGTCCTTAAGAAGTTGGAAATATATTGATAGGCTGGGGGGGGGGGGGAAGAAAGAAAACGTCCAACGTTTCTGTAGCTTTAAAATGGCGAGAGGTCACACCACAGTCTGGGAGTCAGCCTTAGAAGGGGGAAAGCTCATTTGCGTATCTTGCATCTTTTATTGAAAGAAACAATAGCTGACTCTCATGGTTCGGGGCTCTTGGCGCCGCCCAGTGGAGTGAAGCGCCTTTGCACCTCACTCCCGACAGTTGTCATTGTCATCATGTGGACCGTTAGAAACGTTCAAATTAAATATAGGAAGAAGCCCTGTTCTAAGTTCATTCTAATTTATAGGTGCGTCTCTTTAAAGATCATTTCCGTTTTTTTAAAACCTGATTCCGGTTTAAACATACCCCCCAATTTTGGTTGTAAAAGTGGGACTCGGAGAGTATATTGAGGAACACAATTTGTTAAAATACATGAGTGTTTGAAACTTTCTCTGTGGTGGGGAGGGAGCATCCTTGGTAATCACGATTGATGTGTCTTTCATAGCTTGGAAAGAAAAATTGTTCTCTATTGTTCATGATTGGCAAATAACTGCTTTCTATGCAAGAATTATAAATTTCCAAAAAATTAGAGAATTTTCTTTCTTCTTTCATCTTTCTATATTTTTAAAAGAAAACAAGGCCCAAAAGTGGAAGATCATTTTCAAACTTATAGTCCCTCAGTTTAGGGACTATATTTATTTGTATTTTAAATCCAGTGGGGGAAAATCTGAGATTAAATCCAGTCACTACATCTCCTTTCCTATACGTACATGGGAATTGAAAATGTGATTAATCTGCACTCTGTTCTGTTTCTGAATTTTGATTTCTTTACAAGGAAAAGTTAATTATGTTTGCTCTGCCAAAAAGTGCACAACTTCTTGGATATATATATATCTTATCAGGGAAAGAAATGGCAAAATGGCAAAATGGCAAAAGAGAAATGTGTCTGGAGAAGAAAGAATTGTGAAAAGTTAAGAAACAAAACCCCAGCACTGAAGAATTTTTCATTACATTTGTGATGTAGTCTTTGAGTCCCTGTTTTGGATCTTCAGGCCACTATGAGCATTTCCTCTCTGGTAGAGATCCAACGACAGAAGCCTTGATAAAAGTCAAGGTCCTATTTTCCCCTCACAGTTGTTGCTCCCAAAAGCTGATCTAACATCCCACTCGAAGAAATCTTCTATGATCTTAACCTTTTCTTAAGAAAACACGACCTGAGACATTCACAAGGTGGGATCTACTGGGCTTCTGTTTTTTTGCTTTAGAGTTTTCATAAAACAAACACTTCCCTTCCCCTAACACTTCCACCTTCCTCTCTCCCTTCCTTTTTAGATTTCATTTTTTTCTTAGGATCATATTTCTGTCTCCCCTGGTAATGTTGTGAATTATTCCAGGCAAAAAATTCTGTCCAACAGCCCAACACAAGGTGTGGGATCAGCCTTTTGAGGTCTTGAGTCATTTTAGGCGTCGGAGCAAAACAAAACAGGCTTAAATGAATTATTTATCAAGGTCGAGAATAATTGATTTGTGCAGTGCCGTCAGTTCTAGGTCTTAAATTTGTTTTCCCTCCTCCGCACTTCCCACCCAGAATAGTCAGCGAGGGAAGTGAGGGTTGGAGCCCCAGGTTTGGGAGGAAACGCCCCTCCTTTGGGAAGTTGGTGGGTGATGTCAGAATGAGAAGAGCCCTAATTGATATTTGAAGGGAGAAGAACGTAGCGTCCGCCTCTAGTCTCGGGCAGCCCCAGCGCCCTTCCCACAGAAGCCAAGTGTAGGAGGGGTGCTGGGTGCCAAGGCCGCGAGGGTGTGCAGCACCCGGTCTTATTGGCGGGACATTGCGGCCTTCGATAAGATAGATGCCCTTCTCAGCCCCGGGCCCACAGTTCTAAAATCCCCGCCATTGGGAAGGCCGAGGCCCTGCCATCCGGCTCCCAGAAGGGTCTACGGGGCCAGCGCGCAGTTCCCGCTCCAAAGGCGGCTGATCCAACCAGTTCCAGGCATCATCCTGACCCTCTGCGGCTTCCCGGCCCAGACGGACTCGACCCCCGCCGGCGGGCCCACCTTGTGCTCCGGAGGGTCTCCCTGCACCCCCTCAGGCCTGCCTCTGCCTGCGGCTCGCCCCGTGTCCCCGCCGCGGCTCACCAACCCCGGCTCCTCCGCCAAACTACACTCGCCTTCCAAGCAAAGCAAGAGAGGCCCGGATTATACACCACCTCTCCTCGGTCTTTCCTTTCTCCGCTGTTCTCAGAAGCAGACCCGGGATTAAAACCGCACGAAGAAGATAAGAAACAACTCAACACACACTCGAAATAGAGCGGGCCTTTTCTGCGTCAAACACATCTAATTCCCCTGGAAAGCGCAGGGAGGATGGGTCTCCCACCTACCCCGTCCGGACCCAGGGCTGGCACAGATCCAGTTACGACAGAAAGGCAGTATCTAGTCCCAGGAGGTCATTTGCGTCCCTGACATACCCCTCTTCTCAAAAGAAAAAAAAAAAAATTGTTCCCCAGAAAGTGACCTTCAGAACCGCAACTAAACCTCAGATTTCGGCCCAGCCCTTGGAGACTTTAAAGGCCCATTTTCTACCCTCATTCTGTACTTAGTCACGGAAGACATGCCAGCCACTCAGATTCATAGGGTTCTTAAAATGGTAATTTGGAGTAAAATGTAACTCAAAGAACTTTGAATCATTCATTAGCACCTTATAATTACTCTGCTAATTATGTTGACACGGCACTTAATCAGGAGTAATACGCCGTCTTGTCACTGGCACTTCCCATTACTCTGACATTCAACAAGAGACAGGTTGGAGACATCCTAGGAAAAATGATGCAAGTTGATACCCTGCGACGAGGCGTCACAGTTATACCACGCTCCAGGTCCCCCAGTGGATCCACAGTGACTATTTCCTTTCCAAATAAGTGGCCGGAAAGAGGGAGCAAGGGAGGGAGGGAAGAAGGGAGGGAGGGAGGGAGGGAGGGAGGGAGGGAGAGAGAGAGAGAGAGAGAGAGAGAGAGAGAGAGAGAGAGAGAGAGAGATTGAAAGCTGGCTGGTGGCGAGACAGAATACGCACTGCGGGCCTACACCCAAGTTCCCGAGCCCCAAGCCAGCATGACACCGCAGTGAACCGTGGCTGCCCTCGCCACTACAGAACGCCTCGGGGTTTTATTTCCCCCGCTCGGGAGAAAGTGTCTGTCCCGGCATTTCTTCCAGCACGGGCTCTGATTGGTGACTAGACGGGTCCGGGTTTTGAGCAGCAGGCCCCTTCCCTCACTCCGCCCGAGAGTGCCGAATGAGGCGGACCCCGCTCCATCTCCCTTCAGGGACAAGACACCTAGCTGGGCCAGAGCCCAGATGCCCGGGCTCTTTGGGGAGAGAGACACCAGAACTTCGAGTCCGCCCGCCCACCCAGAGCTCCGGCTGCTGGAGTTACACACTTTCCGGTGGGTTCCTTCAGGGATCCCCTTCCTCTGCTTTCAGTGTACGCCGACTATTCAGGCGTATGTTTGGAGATGCTAGGAGGGCGGCCGCGCTGGAGTCTAAAGGTAAGCCAGCCGGATTCCTTCTCCCTTCTTGTCCTTTTTCCCTTCCCTCTTCGGATTTCTTAATAAAACGGGCAAATCGTTACTATTCCCTCTTTCTCTTTCTTTTTCCCCTTTTGGTTCCCGTCTCTAGTCTCCCTCTGCTCTCTTCCCCTCTCTCCTTCTGCCCTCCCGCATGACTGTGGACACCAGGACCACTGCAGGACTAGGTGTTCGGCTTTGAGCTCCAGGCAAAGGGATGTGCGGGTTCTCAAAAGAGCAGCCGGCGGGAGCCGCGCTCGCTGACCGGCTCGCGAGCCGCGTGCCCATTGGCTCCTAGCACGTCTGCGTCGTTCGCTCTCGCGGGCCTGGCCAATGGGGACGCGGGACCGGGCGCGCGGCCTCGGCTGCAGGGGCGCGGGCCCGACGCGGCGCGGGGAGCAGCGGCAGTGGCCGTGACGTCACGGGAGGGGGTCGGCGCCGCCCGCCGGCTGCCGGATTACAAGCGAACGCGCCGGGCTGCGCCCGGAGTCGCACGGCTCCACTTCTCCGCCGCCTCCTCCGCCTGCGCCTGCTCCTTTTCCTCCTTGTCCTCCTCCTCCTCCTCCTCCTCCTCCTAGTGTTGCTGCGACCACTGCGGCGGTGTCTGCTCCACAACTTTCCAAGAAAGTTCAGAAACTAGGCTCCGGGGCAGCCGAGTCACGCGCCGCAGCCACCTTGGGGAGCCGGCGGGGAGCTCCGAGGGTGCGCAGCCGCCTGGGCTTCCCGGTCGCTGCACCTGCCACGTCCGTTGCCGCCGCTGCCGCCTGGTGCCAGGCTGTGGGCAAACCCAGGTGGCGGCGGCACAGGCAGTAGCGGAGGCTTTGGGGTCACCTCCTGCCGCCTGCGCCTTCGCCTGGGTCCCCTGCGCCGCCACAGCCGCCCCACGTGCGCGGTTGTTCCTGGAGCTCAGGCTCCGTGCTTCCTCAACAATTTTTGTAACTCCCCCCTTGGGTTCCCTTCTCCCCACCCCTGCTTTTTGCAATAGGAAAAAAAAAAAGTGTCGAAACTGCCCACTGATTGCTACCTCCCAATCATCCTTCCTTCCCTCTCTGCCCCACTTTTTGTTTTACGCGGCGACAACATTGTTTAGTATTTATTTTGTTTTACGATCGATAGCTTCCTTTGCTTGGTCCCGGCGGCTGCTGAGCGGCGGAGTGGCGTGGACCTCATGTAGAAATGACAACAATGGAAGGGGCCAGCGGGTCGAGTTTTGGAATAGACACGATTTTGTCCAGTGCTAGTTCGGGCAGCCCCAGCATGATGAATGGAGATTTCCGCCCGCTTGGCGAGGCTAGGACCGCGGATTTTAGGAGTCAGGCCACTCCGTCTCCCTGTTCGGAGATTGATACCGTAGGAACGGCGCCTTCTTCTCCCATCTCGGTCACTATGGAGGCCCCAGAACCGCATCTGGTAGCAGACGGACCCCAGCATCACCACCACCTACACCACAGCCAACAGCCGCCGCCGCCAGCCGCGGCCCCCACGCAAAGTTTGCAGCCTTCGCCCCAGCAGCAGCTGCCGCCGCCACCGCCACAGCAGCCTCCCGCCCAGCAGCTGGGCTCCGCCGCCTCGGCCCCCAGGACTTCCACCTCTTCTTTTTTAATTAAGGACATCCTGGGCGACAGCAAACCTCTGGCTGCGTGTGCACCCTACAGCACCAGCGTCTCCTCTCCCCACCACACCCCGAAGCAGGAGAGCAACGCAGCACACGAGAGCTTCAGGCCAAAGCTGGAGCAGGAGGACAGCAAAACCAAACTCGATAAGCGGGAAGATTCCCAGAGCGACATCAAATGCCACGGTGAGTCGCGCCGCCTCAGCTCCCTCAGCGGTCTAGCTTTTCCTGCTGGTTCCACCTCCCGTTCAGCCTTCCGCGAATCTCTGATGGGGCGTTATTACCGGAGCTTCTAAGGCGATCGTGCCACAGTCAAAACCAGCAAGAGGGAGGGAGGCCTGCCCGGGCGATTTGGGGACTCGTCTGAAGTTCTGTTTATTGTTACGTTTCTACCTCTCAAGCCTCACCTCCAGCCTCTTCCTTTCTTTGTTTTACTTAATTTTAATTTATCAGGAAGGGGGCAGTGGCGGAGGGGATCTAACGGGAAATACTTTCTCCGATAAAAGGGAAGGACTTGAGATTTTTCTAGCCGAACCTTGGGAGTGGGAATGGGGGAGGTGGGAGAAAGAAATAGGATTAGCTAGCTTGGTGTCTTGAGGTGTGATCACAACGTGGTGTTTATTCTGTAATGCAAATTATTTCATCCCTCCCTCCCTCCCCTCCACCGTATTTTCTAAACACCATCATAGAAATTATCAGATTTAATGAAGGAAAAATTGGAAGAAATAAATTTCCAAGTTGATTAACAGAGAAACTATTTTTAATTAGACCATGATTAATATAGGGCAACACACAAGGTAAAAATTTATAATCAGATTTTCAGTATTTTTAAAACACCCTTCTTACCCCAGTGGCCCCAATTGAATATCTGCATTTTAGTAAGATTTTTGGCTCCTAGCAATATTTGGAATTTAACATCTATGAAAGCGAAATTTTATGGAATTGAATTTATCTATTTTTGTCAACTCGTTAAGATGGCAATTGAAATTGCCCTTCAACTCCCTTTTTTCATTTTTTTCCTGACAATTTCATAAGTGTTCTGGTTTTTATAGGAAAAGAGTTTTAACAAACCAGAAGAGTTCTTTTTTTTTCTTTACTGATGAGTTTATCATCATCATCACCATCACCATCATCATCATCATCATCATCATCATTATTAATCTTTGCCATCTCTGGGAAAGATGTGTGCTGACTGTCTGGAAGGTAGAATATTAGCTCCTCATTTTACTATTATAGCATTAGCATAATAGTGCCCAAAACAGATGTACAGTCTGGTCTGGCGATTTTTTGTGCACCAACCTCCCCAGTGGGTCAATTAGAGAGATTATTGTTCTTCCTGCAGGGAAGATCAAGGAGCACAGCAAAAACGGGTACAAACAGAGAGGGATTGACATATCGATTTCCCAGCATTTCAGTAAAAAACCAAAGTTGACAAATAGAATCCGGAAATCTCCGGGCTGTCACCTGAATGGGCTCAGTGATTTTGAGCTCAGCTCGGTGTCTGGGAGACATATTTTTCTGAAGCTTAAAAAGACCTGGTGCAAGCAGCTGCAGAGGGCTTGATTCCAACATTTCCCAAGTGCACCTGAAAAAGGAAAAAAAAATACCTGTAACTTTTGAGTAAACAGAAAAAGTAAAATGAAAAAGGTGCCTCCTCCTCAAAAAAAAAAAAAAAAAAAAAAAAAAGACCTTTTGAAAAGTACCAAATCAGAAAAAAAAAAAAAGTCTTGGTGAAAACAATAAAGGAAAGAGACAGGTTCTCCTCCCAGTCAAGGAAACAACAACAAAAAGACCTTTTATTGTAAAGTTTTTTTTTTCTTCTTAACTTTCAAAGATGGCGAGATCAGATCCCCTTTTAGAACCCTTCCAGGAGCTCTGCACAAGCCTCCACGCTCCCAGCCAGAAATTGGTCCTCTTCCTTGGTACTGGCTAGGGTTCAAGTATGTGTATGACAAGGGTGGCAAAGTATAGTCCTCAGAAACCAGAGGCTGGCTTGGGAATTTGGAAGTGTGTGCCCAGAGGACACTCCACCCTTCCCTATTCCAGGCTACTTGACTAAACCGCGTCTGGCTTTCTATCATAGGAACAAAGGAGGAAGGAGACCGGGAGATTACGAGTAGCCGAGAGAGTCCCCCTGTGAGAGCCAAAAAGCCTCGCAAAGCCAGGACGGCCTTCTCTGACCACCAACTCAATCAGCTGGAACGTAGCTTTGAGCGGCAGAAGTACCTGAGTGTGCAGGACCGCATGGACCTGGCAGCCGCACTCAACCTCACAGACACCCAGGTCAAGACCTGGTACCAGAACCGCAGGTAAGGGAGCTTGTGTTGGGGAGCAAATGTGTCTGGCCATCCCAGTCATGACCACAGCACCACTCTTCTTCCCGCCTGGCTTCGGGAGACTCCAGGGACTTGGAGGGCCCAGAGTGGGCACTTGGGGGCTTTCAAGCTGGAGCACGGATTAGCCTCAAGGTGAGAACTGTCCTATGAGCAGCTGGAGTTTAGAGAATTTTGCATTTCTAAATGTCTTAACATGTACTCCCTTCCCTCTCAAACCTGAGTGGCTGGAATTCCCCCCACTTCACCCCCAAATCAATCAAGCCACACCTTCTCAAATTGAGACATTTGTGCAGCTGACACGCAGGTCCATAGAGCCTGCTCCGCACACCCTTTGGGCCTGCCCCAGGCTGGTTCCGAATGTCTATAGCTGGCCACACAGCCTTGCCATTTTGGTCCCAGAAGAGCTGCCACACCGCCCTGGCAAAATGTCCTTGCCTTGGCCTGTGAGGCGGCCAGGGAGTTGGGGTAGGTAGCCGCAGGTAGGAGAATCTGGCAGCTGGCCAGGAGTCCGGACTGGGCGTCTGTCCCCTGTACTGGCTGCCTCAGAGTTCACCAGGAACCACTTCTTCCCATGAAAAGAAATTAGGAAAGAGGCTGGCAGCTCACAGGCCCCCGAACTGTAGCGCGAACCCGGGCAACCTGAGGCTGAGGTTATGCTGTTTTCAAGCCTGCTGGTTGTCTCCCTTGTCTCAATTGTCTCTCCCTCTCCCTTTTCTCTCGTTTGTGTTCTAATCGCTCATAAATGCGGTTGGAAATGCCCATCCAGTTGTCATCTTTACCATAATTTTCTGTCTCATTACATACGGTTTCAGCCACCCTAATTCTGTCGGAAAACATTAGTGTCATTTGTAGCCAACTTAAAATGGGCGACATGTTTATTAATTTGGCTGGAGCTGCTGGGTATGGACAGCCCACCGGCCCTGAGTTCCTTCCTGAGGCATTTGAGCAAAGGGCTGCTCGCCTCTTCTTCTTAGCAGGGATGCGGTGGGGGAGGGAGGAGACAGAGGAAAGCTGATCACAGATTTTAATTGTTATTCTCTCCCAGAGGAGAAAATATCTTGAAATGCATTTTTCCCCTCCCAGAATGGCCCCGAGGTACTGTCCCCTTGGGAGAGCCCTCCCTCAAACGAATTCCGTTTCAAAACCTGGTTGCTTTCCTCGCCCTAAGCCCCCTGCCTGCTGTAAGGTCCTGTCAGGCTGATGAGAGAGATGTGTCTCCACAGCCCTGGGGACGGAGAGGGGCCAGGGTCCAAGGCCCAGGAGTCTCTGTGTCCCTTTGTTTACCATTTCTTCTCACTCAGCCTGGAGGATAGGGGGAGGGGCAGAGAGCGGACACTTTGGGTTTGTTGGGGAGCCACTTACTCGGGTTAGGGAATTAGAGGAGGAGGGAAAATACCGTCTATAGAAAGCGTGGTCTAAGTTGGCCTTCAGGGAAGTTTTAGGAAGTAGTTAAACTATAAGCGGAGCAACAGCAGAGCAGAGGATCAGGAAGAGGCAGCAAAGCTTGTAGAATTTCATTTAGGAATGTCTCAGACATTGAAGGTGTAATTTACGAAGTTGATTTGGATTCCTGGTCCGTCATTCTATGAGCAAGAGGGTGGTGGGGCGGGGGGACCAGAAGATGTAGTTCATTCCTGGTTCTCAGAGCTCTCTCAGGCCCGGTCCCCCAGAACGAGACGGCGGGAGAGGGCGAGAGAAGGGGCCTTGGTGTCTGGATCGTGCCCACAGCTACCGGGTGCTGCATGCCCGCTTTTTTCCAGGACCAAGTGGAAGCGGCAGACCGCGGTGGGCCTGGAGCTGCTGGCCGAAGCGGGGAACTACTCGGCACTGCAGAGAATGTTTCCGTCGCCTTATTTCTACCACCCAAGCCTGTTGGGCAGCATGGACAGCACTACCGCAGCGGCGGCTGCAGCCGCCATGTACAGCAGCATGTACCGGACTCCTCCCGCACCCCATCCCCAGCTGCAGCGGCCCCTGGTGCCCCGTGTGCTCATCCACGGTCTGGGGCCCGGGGGACAGCCGGCCATCAATCCCTTGTCCAACCCCATTCCAGGCACCCCCCACCCCCGGTGAAGAATGAACAACCGGCGCTGCAGTCCCTCCCCTGTCCCCTCCCCCACCCGGACTTCGGCCCCTCCTCTCCCCATATCAGGCCTGCAGGCCTCCCTCGCAGCCTACCGGGAAGCGGAGAAGTAAGAGGAAGACGCTCACCAGTGGGCGGGGGCCCCCAAAGAGGAGCCAGCCCTCTGTTCTCCATCTCCCCACCCCCAGAGACAGGGCTGGAAAGCTCCCCTACAGCAGTGTGACTGGCGAAAATGCTGACCCCACACAAAGTGCGACCAGTAAGTGAAAACATCAACAAAAACAAAACCTGAAGTTCTTTTTAAAAATGACTTTGGGGACAAGCAGGAGGGAGGGCGGGGGGGAGGGGTAAGAAGGGAAGAAAGAAGGGCACGGAGAGGAAACTGCCCAGGCTGAGAACTGTAGATGGACCGACAGCCTCAAATTCCGAGGCAGAGGGCGTTGCTGTGGACATTCCGTCTGCCCCAGAGAAAAGGAGGCTAACTGAGAACTTTGCACTGATTTCTCATGACCTTTTTTCTTTTGGAAAAGTGGCATGCTCCATAATATGAAACAAAAATGTACATTTGAAAGACTGAGTGATAAGTGATATATCATATTTATTATATGTTGTCCAAAAAGAGTCACTTATATACGTTAGTAAAACATGATTTTTCTTTTTCATGTCTTTTTGATTCAGTAAAATAAATGCTTAGACAAAAATATAGATTTTTTTGTGATTGAAAATTACAAAAATAAAGTTTATCTTTTTTTAACAAGTGATGAAATCCAAGGGAGCTGATTTCACTAAAGCAGAATGTACTATAATGAAATGCTAGAGTTGGTTTAGAAAAAAAGTCCTTCTCGGAATATTAGGAATTTATCAAATCTGTTAAGACGTTCGGTTGACTTGTGTAAAAACAGCTCCATTTTTCATGCTGGTCTCTTCCAAGCCGTTATTTGATGTGTGTGGTTTCCTTTCTTTGTAAGTGGATGATTTCAGAGCAGCCGACGAGGCTCCGGGAGAAAATCTGCTTGTAGGCTGTTGGTGCTGGCTAATTGAGCGGCCAACTTCCCCTGCTGTCCGGGCCTGCCTGGCAGCCCCGGCTGAATGGGGTCTGCCCGTCCCTCCGCCTTCTCCTAGGGCTCCTTCCGGGGCTGCGAGGGTCCCAGAGCACTGGGCTGGCGGGCGGACGCTCCGCGGGCCTCGCAGCTGTTCGGCAGCCCGCGGCCCGGCGCCCAGGCGGCGGGACAGCCTGCGAGCGGGAGACGGCAGGGCGCGCAATTAGGACGCCCCGGGAACTCGGAGAGGCCGGCCTCACAAGCCATCGTCCCGGCTTTGATCCTTGCCTTCTCATTCCCCGGAGGGCATCCAGCCCCCTGCCCGGCGCTGATCCTCTTGTCCTAGGGAGTTTGCTGGGCTGGGATGCCTGGAGCGGACATGCAACTCTGGCCAAGACAAGCGTGCCAAGCTTTTTATCCGAATCTCTGGATGGGTTGGGACCACAGAATGAAAGAACCTGCCCTGAGGGTGGAGGAGGCCCGATGCCTGCTTTAAGAGTGTGAGTGAATGGGTGTGTAAATACTCGTAGTACCTCAGCCAGGGCCCGATTTCCGCTCAGGCATGCCCCTGCCACCCCACTCAGCACCCAGGACTATATGTGGGAACAACTAAATGGGGGTGGGGGCAGTTCTGAGGCTGCTCCCACGTTCTTTGGCCCCTAGGTTACTTCCCGAGGAGCCAGAGAATCAGGTCCTGCATCTGGGTATCCTCATATCTCTGTCCTCTCCCCTGCTCTAATACAGTGTCAAAGAGGTAGGACACAGTTGAAACACATCCAGACCCACCCTCCAACTTTCTCTGATGTTTGAACTTCAGTAGCGTTAAAAGTATTTTTTACAATATGGAGTGCTGTGGGAAGTGTGTGTTGGGGAGGAGTGGGAAAGAAGGGAAGAAAGAAGGAAAATCCGGGAGGACATTGCTTGGGGCGCCTCGCTCAGTCCTTTGCTAATTAGGGAGTGGTTTGCAGATTTTTATCCAGTTTATCAATTTACTTTAAAAATGGTCTTGGTCTTCTTTGATTCTCACAAAATGCTCTGGACTGGCCTCCTTTTCTTCCCACTCCAGCTAAGGCAAACTCAGGTAGCCGGGCTGGGCTGGAAATTGGGAGCCACTAGTGGCAATGCTTAATGCCAGGGCACTCAGCAGACAATCCTTGTTCCATCTTAGCTGCTGCTGGGTTTTATAGTCAAGTTTAAATAGTTCAAAAGTGGTCTGCATGGGCCTAAAAACGCACTTTCCAAGGCGTGGGAGTACTGCAACTTCTGTCTGCACTGGCCCCAGGGTTGGTCAGCATCAGCACAAGTGGGACCTGGGAAATCACTGGAGTTCACACATCTCAAGTTCCTTACAAAGAATGACCTCAGGTACAGTTGGGAAAAACACATAAACAAACCTACAAATACGAACAAGGCCATTGCACCCATTGGCTCCCAACAGCCCTCTAGTCGCTCACCAGCCACTGTGCTGAGGGGCCTGCCGGCTACCCCTTCACTCTCAAGGCTGAACTTGGACTCCACAGATGGATAATGCAGGGGGGAGCACCATGTCTACAGTGACCACAGTTTCTTAATTGACCTCATTCCACTGCTGCTAGCAATTAGTCTATATCCACCAGAGTCCTCTCAAATTTGCTTTTCTTCATGTTTTCTCTCCCCTCCAAACCATGCTGATGAAAGTGTCGATTTTCCATCTAAATTTGTTTTGATTACTTCCGGTTGCATCCAAGTTGGCTGTTGGATGTTGGGGGGCGGCTGTTGTTCCAGGAAGAAAGCTGAGGCTTGGATTCCGTCTTTTCATTCTGATGCAGTACTGCAAAGGATACCTCAGCAGGTGCCCCTCTATTCAAATATCCCCAAACTAATGCTTACGAGTCTAATGCAAACCCAGTCCTTTCCCTTTAAAAGGGTCCTTTTGTCCTTCCGTGTCTGCCCAACAAAGTTGGGGGGTTGACTAAGAGGTGATGAGTGCAACCTTAGATTTTCTGGGAAGTAAGCAACAAGATTACAAGCAAAGGTCTCTTCTCACGGGAGATCCAGAGTTAGTTGTGAAGACCTGGAGGAAAGCTGTCCCTGGGAGCTGTGCTCATTTTCTTTTCCCGTCTTTAGCTGATATCTGAAGGGTACTCCACAGCTAGACTCCATTTGATTTGCTCCTTTGATTAATTTGGGGACTGGCAAAACAGGGACTTTCAGCAGCAATCTTTTTTTGCTACAGACACACAGGAACAGAAACTTCTTTTAGACAGATGTTTAAACACCCACAAAGTCCTGTTAGATTTGCCCACCCCAAGATCAGCTCTGGGATCCCTGCAAACCTAGCACATATCTGTAGTGAGTGTGAAATAAGTTAACTCTCTAGCTAGCAACCAGCCGGTTTAGCTCAAGCCAGTAATTTTCAACGACTTGCAAAGTAATGATTGCTTCTTGCCTCCACACTTCCAGCAAATATACTTACCACCTTGTATCAGTATATTTTTGCTCCACCCCTTAAAATGAAAGCCCACATGATGGCAAATTAGACAGCTGATTTCCTGTGTTGCAAATAAAAATAAAATCGCTTACCCTCAAAACAAAACTTCCCTCCTCCCCACTCCTTGCCATCTGACTCCAGCCTAGGCAGCCCTTCCCCAGGAGTCTGCCGAATCCCACCTCCCCTCTTTAAACAGGCAGTTTGTGAGTAGTTTGTTTTGTTATATTTTTAACTTTCTAAAAATATTTGGAGAAGCTCTCTCCCCAGGGCTAGGGATACTTTAGTTCCTGTTAAGTAAGCCATGTGGTGGTTACAAAAACATACAGGAAGAGAGCTGCCTGGTTTTCTAAAAAGCCAGGCACAGCTTCACAGGCATGCCTTCAAGTCAACATGCTTGGAAAGAGACTGACTTTTTACTAGTAGTGAGAATGGTCAGGAGCTGGGCCGAGCCTCCGGGGGGAACTGATGTTTCCTCCATAGCTCTGAATCTTTGGTGAGGGAAAGCTGACTTGCCTTGCTCCTTACTGTTGACTAGAGAGTTGTGGGCGGAAGGGTGAGTGTGGGCTTCTCCAGGGTTTATCTGTGGACCCTGGAACAGTGCCTCCAGGCTCCTTGAGTGTCCCATTAGGTCTTTGTGCAGTCCCACTTCCTTGGCCAGTTCCAGCCTTTCTCTCTACCATTTGCTTCTTTTTCCTGGAGTTGGGGTGTGTGGCCAGAACCCAGTGTCCCTCCCTTCTGACTTCTGCCAAGCTGAACGCCCCCAGGGCTCAGTAGGGGTAAGTGTGTAGGGTTGAGGTGTGTACTTTTAGAGCAAGGGAGGTGTCACTGGCCTTTTGCATTGGAAATCAGGTCAGCTGTCTCAGGGCGATAAGATGTCCCAGAAGGGACTTTTTTCCTTCCCTCCCCTAGGCTGAAATTTGAAGGTGTCTTCCAGCCCGAGTGTTGCTGGGTGGACCATCCCCGCCAATCTCGTATTCTCAGTTTCTCAGCTCTGTCTCTACGGGTCTACCCACCACCTCCCTCTCTAGGTTTCTCTCTCCTAGCACCACAGACAGCTCCCAGGGCGCGCGTACGGTAGGAGCGAAGTGCCCGGGGAGGGTGGATTCCAGGCAAAGCCCAGGCGACCGCAGGGGGCGCGCCGGGTTAGGGGCGCGCCGGGTTACGGTCCTCAGCGCCCGCGGAGGAGGTCCGCGAGGTGATTACAAAACGACCTCCCCGGCAGCGTTTCCTGATTAGCTCTAAGTCCAAACAGGGTCACATTCCAAAGAACAAAATCTTCAGATCAATAAAGTAATTCAAAACCCAAAAGATCTCGGGGTAAGTAGTGCTCAGTGACAGATCAACTCTAAACCGTCCCTATTTAATAAGTTCTTAGTGGAAGCCGACTGGGGAGAAGCCTGGCCTCAGGTCTGCTGCTTTGAAACCCTTGCGCCGGAGCCGCAGCGAGGTCGCCAGTGGAACCGCTCTAAATGGCACTTTTTACTTCCTCCGCTCGCGCAGCCCCAGTGTGTGCTCGGCGAAACGCGGCCTCCGCGGGTGGAAGCTCAGGAGAAGCGCTTCGAGGCGGCCGCGCTGCAGGTCGGCTTGAGCCGAGGCTCAGATCTCCACCGCTGCTCCCACCCGGTGCCCCCTTCGCGTGGGTTTGGGACTCTCCCAGCTCCCGCTACTATCTGGTCCAGGACAGCGGGTCGTCCCTGGGAGAGCTCCACCGAAAGAAGAGGACCTTCGCGAGCGCGAGATTGAACTTGATTTACGATGAAAGGGCTTTGTCACTTTGTGGAGCTGACGGGTTCCCGCCCCCACCCACCGTATCGCCGGCCGCCTCACACGATTTTTTAGTGAAGAGGCCCTGGGAGTAGCCGTCCTCCCTCCCACACCTAACCATTCGCACACATATTGCAGCCAGGGGCTTGTGCGGCCGCTCCAAGCCCAGCTGCAGAGCGCGGGCTCCGCGCCGGGTCTCCCGCAGTGCGCACCCCAGCCGGGTCTCCGCTCTCCTCCCGCCCCGGGGACAGCCCAGCGGCCACAAGTTTCTGCGCCGGGTTACAAACGGTATCTCAGGGAGGAGTGCGCGCTTCAGGACAGGGACTCTGTAGACCAGGGACAGGAATCCAAATACTTTCGCGAACGGTGCTTGGGCTGGTTCTGCAGAGCAAGGCCCTTCTCAAACACCTCGGTGGGCTCGGGAATACAAAGTCTTCTCCCTTTCCTAAGATAATAAAATAATCTTTGCCCAGGTGGGAGCTCATATTTGTATCCCGCTTCATCCCCCACCCCCCCAAAAAAAAAAGGTCTACTGGCTGCAAATGACTGCCTCCTTCAGGTTTTCCCTCAGCTCTTGGAAGCCAGTTCCTCTGTTGATTACATTCTTTGCCTCTTCCCCTGCGACTATCCTCTACCTCTTTTCCGTTATTGTTGGAGATTTGGAAATGCTACGTGGAATTTACGAGCTGACTGAGACTTGTAGCGACATAGATTACCCACATTTGTAAGTTCAGTCACTATTGGGGAGCCCGCAAAGCCTCTGGGAGCTGAAGGAGGAGGTGTGCAGGGTGTGCATCGTTAGATGAAAGGGGAGGAAAAGTTTTCTACAGACCAATGTATATTTATAATGCTGCCTTATGAGAGAGGAATTAGGCATTGGTGGTGCACTGTTTCCCTACTCCTATGCTACAAAATTAGAGTGCCCATTGTGGATAAATAGTCCACATCATAAAGCCAATTGACTGATAGAGTGTTAGGAAAAGGAGAAAGTTGGTACTGTTCACTTCCTACTGTAGGGAAGCTGATCTACTTGGTATAGATTCCAGATGTGGGAATCTTCCAAGTGAAGAGACCGCAGTAGGTCTCTTTCTAACTAAACAGGTTTCTGGTTGAGTGAACTACTACGAAATGATTTTCTAATGATCTAACATGAAACGTTTTATTTTTAAAAGAGCTCTCATTTTAGAAAATTGGCATGTCGTAATTTCTGAAAGATGCAAATAATGTTTGGTAAATACCACGGAAAGAGCTGATTTGCCAACATCCTTTCTCACCAGCTCTTACCTCTGGGGCTGGGCAACTGCAGAACTACAGGCAGGGAAGTTCTAGCCCAGATATTAAGAGACAGAGTTGCCCATTGGAAATAGGGTGCATCAGAGCCAGAATCACGTTGAAACATCAAATTATTATTCATCTGCCCCATTTTCCACAAACTTGTTCTATTAATGGAAGCTTACAGAATAGTTTCCATTAAATTAAGAGGATTTCAAAAGGACGTACTTCTTCACCAGCCTTGAGTGAGCACACTGTGGCATTACATTAAACATGTTCATATGTGAATAAATGCATAATTTTCACATAATCTTTCAATGCTACGGCATTGATAGATTGGCCCAGAATGTCACATAAAGCACAAATGGATAAGTGCGGGCATGGGGTATTTCATTATATCTTTTTTCTTTTCTGGATTGCTCTTGAAAATTCTGGCAATCCTTATTTTGGATCCCCTCCACGGACTTCTCTAGATTTACATCTCAGCTGACGTTAGGAGCCGGTTCTTTGCAGCCAGAAATAGCACTACCCATTCCTGTCACGTGGTAGGCTCTCGGCCCGCCCACTTCAGCCTTGCCCAATCAGAGCACAGGAAAGAAAGTGGCCTGGGCTTCCCCTACTTCCCTCTACTTTCTTCAGCAAAGAGGAGTTTTCCCAGGCGTGCCTGGTTTGCAGAGAACAGGCCCCAAATTTTGTTACCCCTTTCATTTACCCCTCTCTTGGTATCATTTTTGGGTTCAAACCCTTTGGCCCTGACGCCGCCTCAGGAATGACATTATGCAGCTCCCACGCATGCCTCCCTTCATCTTGTGGCCTAATTATTCCTGCAGAAGGCCCAATTATTTTCACATGCCCAAAGTCCTCCCACGAAGGTATTTATTAGGGTAGAATTTGATTAGAATTTATATAAACATTAAGACCTTTCCACCTCACTTAGTAAAGGAATAATGACTGCTTTCATTTCAGGAACTGCTAATAGATATGATGACCACTGATCTGGTGAGAAGCGTCAGGTGAGTGAATTCAATAGAGGAGCGCCCTGGCTTGCCTGGAGACTTTTTAAAAAGTCCTAGGTCCATAGAGTCCTTTTTGCTCTTCATTCCCATCTTGCTTGTATCCTCCTGAATTTTTACTATTTTATATATTTGGGATGTCTTTTGGGGGGCACAGGTGATGGGCCAAGCATTCCCATTGAGGGATGTCAATGCTGAAAAGTTGAATTAAGCTTGTAAATTTATTGAATCTTACTATTAATTTTTTGGGAACAGGATTAAAAAAAAGAACTATTCAAATCACTACTTATAACAGCAGTGCTGTGTACCTCCCTGGCGTTTCAGGAAGGATCCCCTTTATTTGACAACATGTTTACAGGCTTTTCTTTTCCTCCCATAAATGATGTAGTCCCTAAGGAGAACATGACTCTCACTTGGTTCTGCCCAGAAATTTGGCAAAAGGTTATTTTCCAACATCCACGTTAATAAGTAATTGAATTTTAAGCAGAACTGATCTTGATCCAAAGCCAGGATTGGAAGGAATCTCAAAGGTCATCTAGTTTAATACCGATTCTAAGCTTTAGTTCTTTCTACAACATATTTGCTTAGTGTTTTTTTTTCTTTCATCCTTATCCCCTCTCCCATTTATTCCCTTGTAAAGATAGAGAAAGAGAAGAAAAGACATACTACAGTGTTACATTTTCAGGTGGTTCTTGACTTTCAGTTTTAATGTAATTAAATTTATGTGGTCAAATTCTACTACAAAAGAAACAGACTTTTTGTAAAAATATTAAAATAACTTTCTTATTGCAAAAGTAATGCATGCTCACTGTAGAAAATGTATAAAATACTGAAGTAGAGAGAAGAAAAAAAGTCCATCTTCTGTCACTCAAAACCACTGCTAATGTTTGATTTATTATTTTTAGGTTTTTGCTGTTAATTTTTATATAGTGGCGATCATAGTTCATCTGGGATATCATTTATGCTTTTCACATGTAGTACCAGTATTTCTCTGTATTATTTAAAACTCTGTAAGTATTTGATACATAATACTCTCTCAAAAATGTGTCAAAATTGAGTCCACTATTCTTCCATTGCTGGACATTTAGATTGTTTTCCTTAAGTTGAGATAAACAATGCTTCAGTGAGCACGAAAGCAAGATTTTGGAGAATGGATTCTATATGTTATATGGCATAGCACTTCATTGTTTATGTTAATTAGGGCAGTGGAAGCAATGAGAGAGCAAGATGACCAGCTCAAGAAGGAAACTCAATTACTGACGAAAGGCAGTGGTTTCAGTGAATAGTGCAAATTCAGCCTGAGTAAACTGAGAGCTGTGTGAGTTAGCCTGTATATGTTGTGGTGAAGTAAGCTAAGAACACCACTTATAATTTTTTTTATGTGTACTTTGAGCTTCATTGACTGTGGGTATGAATTCACCTGACTAAGGAGGGAGGAAGGTTAGGTTGGTAGCATGTTGCCTGCCTGGCTTGCCCTGCTGTTTTCTGTGCTCCAACTATTCTGTGGGTGAAAAAGAAGGCTTTAGCTTCTAGGACTGTCAATCTGGCACCTTTCATCAGAACTAAATTCAGGTTAAAGAAAAAAAAAAACACATAACCCACAAAGAAATTTGAGGGTAGGGGTGGGGGGTGAGGAAAAGAATTAAATAGCAATAGTCTACCCTTTCATTTACATGACACACATTAACCGTAACATAGAAGTTCCAAGAGAACTGTCTTGTTCTCTTGTCTCCAGGAGCCCATGTAGGGCACTTTAATTGCCACATTTTCAAACCGATATAATGGTGAGGATGTCTTAGTAATTACCTTAATGAGATAACACCTTTCCTTCCCTCAACCTACTCATTATCACGCCTCTTGTTCAAATTTCAACTACAAAGAACTATACTTGGAAAAAAAAAAGAGAGTCTGAAATGTATTGTTCCAGGTCTCATACCCTTAAAACAATCACATTACACATAACTTAAAAATATGAAAGAAATAGTACACATAGGCAATTCAAATATGTTAAAGGAAAGGCTTGAGATAAGTAAACTAAACATCTGGGTGCCCTTTAATTATTCTTGGTTGGATTCTTTATCTTGACCTATAGTGAGGCTAAGGTGCCGAAGTGATGAATTTTAAGATGTTGGGTTGTGAAGACGTGCAGCTGCAACCCTGATGGATTTAGGAAGGGATGGTAACAAGGTTAGCTGCATGTGAAGTGTGAATTGAGATTTTTGCAAAGAGACTGTGATTGCAGATGGGCATAATGTTGTACCCTTGCATGAAATCTTGCTATTATTGTATAATGGTCAGACAGAGTGTGAAATGACTTATTATTTTTCTTTTATTCTTTAATGAAGTTGGTTAGAGTAGCAGTACTACTGCTAGTCAATAGTAGTAAAGCACACACACACACAAACTATATGACAGGTGCTGACATATTAAATATTTATTTAGTTTTGACTTTTTCCCCTAATTTTCATGAATATCCATATGCAAACAGAAGCGTCTCTTTATGTAGACAAATTTGCACTGATTTGCAGATCTGTCCTTACCCTTATCATTCTGCATACATATCTATACAGGGCCGTGATGCAAATACAATATTTCAATGTTCAAGAAAATTTCATAGCACTTTTCAGTACTTAAAATTTCTGTAATGTTTTGAGGCTGGTTTTGGCATGGAATTGTGATTTGAAAACTCAATTTGGAGTAATATGGGTAACACTGAAATGTCAGTTTATCCTTATGGTGACTAGAAATGCTTTATGGAACAGAACACAATAAAGACCCATTATGAGGCACAGTCTTTAACATGGTTTGAGTTGTGGGGAAGATCAAATCAATTATTCTGTTTTGTAATATAGAGTACAGGTCTTTCCTTATATCACACATATCTTTCTTTATGTCACAGAACCTGTAATGTAAATGTTTCTTTACTTTCTAATATCAGCATCACGAAAAGATAATACCTTAGGTTTTATAAGTCAAAGAGAGATAATGCTATGATGTTAAAAACAAAACAAAATAAATGAAAAACCCTCTTCCTCTATAGTCAGTCTTTTGGCTTCAGATGTTTGTGTTAGAAACACTAAGAAATATGCATTTAAAAAAATATTTGGTTTTGGATATTAGGGTTTTTATTTATTATAGCATAAGTTTTATATGGTCTGTAAGATCCATAATCATAATGCATTGGTTTGATACTCTTGATTTCAATAATAAGTGTTTAGAAAACCATAGATATGTCTTTAATATATCCCTTTAAATTGAAAATTTAACATTTTAAAAGAAAGTTTAATTTAAATTTGTTTGCCTCTTTCATATTGCTATATACTTAGACCCTGATATAATAAAAATTCTTGTTCTGTGTCTGGAATATATTGAGAGTCAAATGATGTTCTTCAAAGCAACACAGACCAGTCCTTAGAAACACACTTAGAACAACTGGACTAGAAAAACAGTGTTTAGTGTTGTCCTGCACACCAGATCGATCAACCCACTCCCCTACTTTTCTTCGGCTCCTTACTGCATAGGCAGAAAGAATTCCACTTTCCATGACTATGTAGTTCCTCATCACTCAAAAGATAGATGAAACCTGGAACTATAACATATATCATACCTTCTCTTTTCATTTCTCTTTATGGTCAAATGGTATCTTTCACTATAAACCTCTTACAAGGACTGTAGTCTAAGACTGTTGTGGAGTAAATGTTGGAGTTTCTAAAGATTGCTCTAAGAATATATGTAGTGTGGAGAACTATGCATAGAGCAGATTTTTGAAGGACTTGAATTTGTGAGGTATCTTAGCTCCATATTTGTGATCTCAGTTTTAGGACATCCGGCTGCTTACATGGTGACTTGGTCATATCTACGGAAAACTTGACTTTTGGTTTTTGGCAACCGTAATCAGTGACCCTCTTTATTTTATTTTCCCTAGAGTGAAGTGCTGCGATTGGCTTGCAGTCTACTAAGACCAGCCCTTTTGTAGCTATAAGAAAGTGAATCTGTATAAGAATCTGTTGAATCTGTTACGTGGGTAAGAATCTGATTAACGACCTTACGAATTTCAGATTTTTAAAAAATTGGCTGAGTTGTGTCTGATTTAGTTAACTGTGACAATGTTTTAGGAATCCCATACAAGTTAACATAAGTGTTGTACAACTTTGAATACTTCCTCATTAGAGAAGCCTTCAGCTTACCATGAACACACAGTAAGCACGTAAACATTTATCCTAACTAATTTTTCAGCTGAAAGCTTCACCCTTGAGGTTTCCTTCCTAATCTCATTGTAGAGACGTTGGCCTTTATGTTTGAAAATGCTTAATGGTAGTTTTCTTTAGCAAGATGAAAACTATTCTTTGTGGATTAGTCAGGGAATGACGAAACAAAACACTCAAAGTCTACTTATTAAAGAAAGTGTCGTCACATCTGTTTCTTGCTAAGTGCTGGTTCCTAAGTTCTGGATTGTTGTCAAGAACATTCATCTGTGTATACTTCCTGATCCTAACTAGTGAACTGACATCTAATGTTATCCTAAATATGTGTTATATATTTTTGTTCCGAATCCCTAGGTTAGTGCCTTGTGTAAAGCAGGGATTCAAAAAAAGTTTATGTAATTGAACATGAAGCCATTGATTAATTAAAAACAGCATGTCCAAGTGATGTTTGCGAGTTCATACATATTCCTTAATGGGAGGACCACATCTGATTTGTTGTTGTATTTTAAGTACCTGGCACATTAGCTTGAGAATCCTAGTACAATGGATATTTGCTACCATTATTGACTATGATGGTGATATAGTAGAAATTTTTTAAAATCTAATTTTAATTTTCAGTTGGTCTTTGGCTAACATTTTGTAGTTGTCAGTGAGAAGAATAGGATCTGGTAAAATTGTACTAGTTATGTGACATTAGTTTATTCTTGAATTAATTGCACTAGCCATCCACTTTCTAACTTGTCCTTTTTTCATAGCTCTGAAGTAATTATGTGGCTTTGTAGACTTTTCTTGTTGTTGTTGTTGATAATGCGTAGTAAGCAGAGAAATGCATAGAATACTTTCTTCCAACTCTTTTCTAAAAATGAGCCTCTTTCATAGAGATAGGAGTGAAGGCCCATGTCAGGAATTGACTCCATTTTCCATTGGCTCCTATATTCTAAATCGTATTGGTAAGTAAATTCAGGAAGCTACATAAGCCAAGAAAAGGAATAAAGAGACCTTTAGCTTATTAACAATATTCTTAACAGGGTAATGGCAACTGAGAAAATAAATTGAGTTGGCAGTTTAATAGGCATAATTCAAAGAGTAAACAGTAGCAGCTAAATTTCATGGTTAAGAGCAATACTATTGAAACAAGGCTGTTGGAAGACACTGTTAATGAAAACAGTGACTTTCAAAATGAAGCTACATTTAGCAACTATTTTTCACTAGAAGTATTTGGCATGATGTTTAGGTTTAGAATTACTATATTGCTTAATGCATTGTTAACTGGAATTTGCAATGTGCATGGCAGGAGAAGAGAGAAAACTGATGCTTTAACATGTAAGAAAACTCACATCCAGATTCTCTTTGTATTTTACCACACCCATATTTTAAGATGTTTGGGGGAAAAAAGCATACCAATAGAGAAAAATCTGTAAAATCTTGTCTTATTTATGTATTATTTTTTTTGTTGGAAAAGATGTGAAAATATGAAGAATTAGAAAACAGGTGAGAGGTTTAGAAAATAGTCGGTAACGACAAGATGACCACGGGGTTTTGAAAATTAATTTGGGGAACGTACAGAGGGATAGTGGATGGGGGAGGGGGGTTCACACAGTGTGAGGGATATAAATGATAAACGTCTAAGTCTTGCTTTGTCTTGTGCACCTGAAACTAATAAAAAACAAAAACAAAAACAAAACAGAACAGCTGAAATAAGTTATAATGAACCACATCTCAAAACACACACACACACACACACACACACACACACACAAGGGAATAAAAAAGTAATGACCACACATTTTAATTATTCTAAAAACAACTTCTGTCTGATTGCTAAATTCTATTAATTGGACATTTTAGCTACTTACCAAAGGAATAAGACTATAATAGGTAGACTTTCCAACCAAGGTATAAAATAGACCTAGTAACAATTTACTACTGATCTTCTGGTTCTCTTAAGCTACATATTTTTTGGAAAGAGTGGAGAGTGTGTGGAGACAATACATTAAGATATTTCATACGGGGACTTCAAATTTCTAGGATATTTTAGGTACCAAGGTATTTGAGGGAAAAAATTGAAGAAACAAAGTAGGAACCTTAGAGACGTGATAACAATCCCCAGAGATTACAATGATTCATAATTCACAAGAGAGCAAGGCTCAAGTGTATCATACTTTTTATTGTACAAATGGGATTACTATTGTACTTCAGAGCTACAACACGTGTGTAACAAAGACAACAACATTTAAACTTCCTCCTGCTGTATTAAGGTTTAGGAGAAAGAACATTAGAATATTTTTTAAGCTTCTAGATTTAAAAAAGAACAATGGAGATGACTTTAGAATTATTTTGGTTCTTTTCTTAGGACTCTGAAATAGGTTCACACTGTATCGCATAGTTAAGATTCATATTTATTGTTTGTGAAACATTGAAATATGTGATCACCTTTTCAACTTAGAAATTGTCTTGCTGGAATATAAACATCAAGACTGTCTATTCCTTGTCTAAGTTATAACTCCAGGAATGAAGCAGATCCTAAAATATTTATCTGTATGTATATCCTAGATACCTCTGTGAGAGGTATATATTTCTAAAACCATTGTGAAATTATTCATTGTAAGTAGTAAGAGAGTGTGGCAGGTAGGTGACTGCATGGATACTTGAGCCAGGTTTTGGAGTCATTCTACCACTTTCCATTCTGTATGTCAATGCCTTTTTTTTTTAATCCCCGCCCTTTCCTCCCACTCCTTCTACTCTCTTCTTTTGTCCATTATACCTCTATTTAGTATCTTTGCACTCTTCTGGGTATGATAACTGATTATTTGTCTGTTTTCCTCCTTAGACTGTAAGCCTTTTGTGGACATATAATACACATTTAAAAAACTCCCCAATGTCTATCAGAGTTGCTCAGTAAATGTTTACCAAGCTTCCACAAGCTAATACTCTTATAAGTTAAACTCTAGAATAGGGATTTTTTTTCAGTATCTGCAAATATAAATTTAAATTTAAATTTCTAATTAATTTTGACATAGTACTTAAGGATGACTGGTTTGGATTATCAACACAATGTTTATGTGTATAGTATTCAACGTTTGGCAAGTTGGGGCTTCTGCACATTTTATTTACCAATGGAGCCTGCGTTTGTGATGATTTTCTCCAAAACATAAGGCTGGAGATTAACCCTCTATTTCTTTTCTATAGTAGCCACGAAAGACTGGAATATAGCATCTAGAAAGGGGACCTGGAGCTGTGAAATCTTATTAGCTAGTCTCTCTCTCTCTCTCTCTCTCTCTGTCTCTCTCTATGTTTTCCCATTCGTATACTTTGAGCAAGTTTTAAACTTATTGGTGAAATATCTAAGAAATGTAAGAGTTGGCTTTCAGCAACTATTTGACTATTCTTAAGTCATTTTTGGTATTTATTAAGATGCTCTCTTGGCTCCCAGTTTAATGTTGGTTCATTTAATTTGAAAGGATAATTGGAGAACTTTGATCGGTGAATATTAAAATGTGTCTGATTTCCTTATATCTTCTGCTAGGGTTCTGTCCAGCATTTCTCTGCAATGCCAAATGACTGGGGGATCCTGGCAAAGAGAGCCTTCAGACTTTGGCAATAGAGGATGGGCCTACATTTTCTCAACTGCCCAAATATTTTATAACTTTCAGTCTCAGCAGGCATCCCCTTCTCTTCCATAGCAACAGTGCATTTGGGGGATTACTGTTTTTTACCCCCTCCTACCTCCTGTGGGAGAATACCACTATTTCTAAGCTGTGATAAATCATGTCACTGGCTAGAATTCAGTATGGCCCTGTTAGACTCTATGTCTAGAGAGTAGAGTTTGTTACAAAGAAGGTAGGTCTTTTTTGGGAGAGCTAGGGAAAAACATAACCTAATTAAATATAATGTCAAGTTCTAGCTTGTATTCCTGTTGTGGGGTGTGTTAAAATCATATTTTCCTTTAAGAAATAAACACAGATATATGTGATATGTCAGGAACCAATCCTCAATCTTAAGGTTTTGTCCATAGAAGACTCTTTTATTAAACCAAAATTTGCAATGGATAATGATCAGATACCTAAATGATTCAAAACTACTTTTTTAGAGGACTTCACTAAAAGTATTTTATGGTACATGGATTGTTTTACTGTGAACATTCCCAGTGATTGGTACAAACCTTTGCCAATGAATGACAAATTTACATACACATCATGTCAGCCGGCAATATTTTGCAGCTTTAATTGCTTTAGCTTCAGGCATTCCATGTCAAAATAAAGTGTTTAATGTCCTGCAAGTTGCTCTGTTTCTTTGCAACTTTAAATTATTCTGTAATTTCCCAGTTTTCTTTCTAATGCATTGTCCATTAAATCCTTTAATAATTTATAATATAAAATGTATGATACAACTTTAGCATGTCAGTTTCTTTTCTAGAGGTTCTGGGTGTGTGTCAAGAAGACCAGAAAACCTGAAATGCATTTGCAGAAAGTATTTACTCCTACCTTATATCTCAGTTGAAGAGATACTCTTTTGTGTTGCTAAATAAATGTGTTTCTGTCTTTCTGTCTTAATGTGAACCATACTGTCTATACTAATATATATATATAATATTATACTAATTTTTAATTTCAGATAAAATTACATTTTTACTTAAAAAAACTTCAAGTAGACAATACAGAAACCATTCAAAGGAAAAGGACAGTATTCTGTGCAGCCAACTACATTTCAATGATAAAGTTCATCAAGAGAATGAATGAGATGAGAAAAATTATTTGTGACCATTTAGTTAAGCCAATTTCAACAAAGATATGTCAGCACAGAAACACAATCTTTAGTATGTCTTTGCTTGTTATAGGTTTGAAGTATATTGAAAAATAATCTTTACCTAGCTTATACTGTACCTGTTATCATTCTTAACTGTTAGGATTTTACTTGTGTTCATTTGTAAAGAATGACCCTTATTCAGTAACTATTTTTGATGTGATACTGCTGTGCACATATATATTGTGTTTTCAGTATTAAGATGAGTAGCGAAATTCACCTAAATGTGTAAAAGCCAAAGAATGTTAAACAACTGCTCTTTTCTATTAAAAATGCCATTCAAAGATAGTCTATCCCTTAGTTATATAGCATGTGATCATTTAAAATAAGATTCAAATGAATAATAACATATTCCTCAGTATACAGTAAATGTCTCTATTCAGAATAGCACTAGAGTCATCAAAGAAAAAAATGGATTTATCTGTTTTTGAATACTCATATTTGCAAAGATGGAAAGTTTTGTTTAAAACTTAAAAATAAAAATTCTTATATTCACATGTTATAAATTTACCTCTAATATTATCCTCCTCTTTTGCCTTCCTCTAGTCATGAGGGTGTTTCTTTAATTATTGTATTTACTATTAAGTTCCCAGTCAGTAGTTTAGTGGATAAGTGTAGCTAGTTTGGCTAGTGGGTCTTTTTTTTTTTTTTTTTTTTTTTTTAGTGGGTCTTTGTGATCCTTAAATCAGCCTCATACAATTACATCATTGGTGTCCAAAGAATTTTTGAGCAGTGGAGGAATTTGTAGTCCAATCCATTACCTAACAACGTACTGAAGATTTTTTATACCTTTGAACTCATAGAGAAAAGTGTATTGTCCGATTAAATAATCTCTAAAGATATTTAGCCCAAGGTTGATATCATCTCTTGATAGTTCCTCATATGAAAGAACACTTCACACTTGAATGGTATTTGTGAATCAACCATAATACTTACTGTGGGATTTAAAAAACAATGTGTGGTAACACTATATATTTGGAGTATTTAAGCACTGTGAAAAGGCTTGCCTCAATTGGCTTTAACTTTAATATTTCATTTTTGGGGGGTAGTATCTTAAGGGGAATGTTGATAAGGGGGTGTATTTTGAGATGATAGGATCCCCCCATAAGCTTAATTGGTCACTTATAAACAAAGCTTTTTTTTTAAATGCAAAGACAGGAGGTTTACAAGAGAACAGATGTGGAAAACTAAAGCTGTGCCTTAACTGGATCGGTCAGTTCAAATTCTATTCTGTGATTTAGAATATGAAGTGAGGAACTTGTATCTACGTTGACCTTTGAAACCCTGAATTAAGTGGCAGTTGCAAGCATTTCGATTTCATGTTTCCTGAACTGCCTGCAATAAATTCAGAAGAGCTAGAACATGCTCTAGCAAACAGTAAGAACTCATTCACTACATCAGAAAAGGCATGTTTGGATGTTCGAATAAATTGGATTTATTGGCAATCACATATATCTTCTCTCATTTCTGTTTATTCAATTTCTGATGGAAACTAGGGCTAGAAAATTTTATGAAGCAATGTTGAGGTAGACATGACCTAACAATTCTAAGAGGAAACTCCCTGCGTACAGTTTGCTGATTTCCAGAACGTCCATGGTAATTAGAACAGTCCTTCACCAAAAAAGGAGAAAGCTGTGTAAGTAAAAATCAATTATTCTTGTTTGGTTCCCCAGTCCTGGGCCTATTTTCTTGCTATCGTTTTGGAATCCTAAGGAATAACTTGATACTCCATCACATGCCTGGGGTGGGTAGGGCACAGAAAGGGTGAGGAGAGGGGTGCTTATGGCTACGTTTCTGTATTGAATTTAATTTTTCATTGATAATTAGACTCTCAAAGCCACCTGATATTTTTGACCAGCAGGAAACAAAAGCCCACTGATTGACTCAGGGGAAGTGGTGGGGTGGCCCCCACTGTGCTCACACAGCAGCTCCACAAAGACTAAAAACAAGAGCTGTGGCAAATTGGATCACCATACAAGTTCCAACTGGCCCATTGTGTACAAGTAGTAAATTGGGAGCTGATATTTCTGAGAACTATTTATTAGCAAAGCTTGGTGTTTTACTCCCTCCCTCCCTGTGCTCCTCCCCCACCACCCTTAGGTTTTTTTTTCCTTTTTTTTAAGCAAACTGCTTTTTACCAAATTAGATGAGCAATCTAACGCACTTACAGAAAATTCACGTAATTAAATTCAAAGAGTTGTCCAGACTAGAAATGTACTGATGATATGTGATAAATTCAATAAAAAATTTTTTCAATAATCTTAACAGGCATTTATGTGTGCATAATTGCACAAAAGGTGAATGGATGGCATTTGTAAGAGTTTACTGAAATGCAAAAAAATGGGAAAATATTTTAAAAATTCAATCCTGTTGCTGCATGTTTTATTAAGATTTTTAAATGAAGATGTCTCAGTGACAGCTTCTGGTGGAGTGATCAGTTCTAACCATTTAGTACAAAAAAGGTGTGAAAATACTAGCCTGCGGCCAGTTAGCAGAAATTGTAGTTATGCAAGCCTGGACCTGTATGTCTTACAGAAGAATTGATAACGCTGGGGTTTTTTCAATTTGAGTAATGCAGAGAAGGAAAAATGGAGTCTGTTTCATCAGTTGCTTATGTATGTTCCATCTCTGAGAGGTTTAGCTTTTGGTGATTTGGGAATATGGTATTATTGCTTCTACCAATATCATAGGGAAAATGTATACAGAAACATATATAACTTTAAAAATAAGTTTATATTAATCTTTCATAAATAAGGCTTTTGAGATGATAACCAATTCATCTTATGGGTATTTATGTATTTAATCTTTTAATGACCACATATGGTACATTTTTGTTTCTGTGCTCTTCCATTTTCATCCAGTACATAAATGTGTGACTAATGAACTGATTTGATGAGAAGAGCTCAGACTAACATGGCTAAGTACCGGTGTTCCAGCCAGGGAACATCATGAAGACCATCATAGAGAGGGTGCAAGCATGTCCTGGTCATTATTTTGTTTTTGAGTACTAGGACTCAACCATCAAATATTAATAAATAACTATAGTGCCCAATAATGTATTAAGCGTTGTATGATGCTTGGTTTCTGACATCCCGAAGTTTATCATTTAATAGGTAAACAGATGCTACTAACATAAAACAGTTAACAAACTATTCAGCTGCAGAGGTTGTGAGTATAATATTGTAGTACTATGGATATTTGAATGCCTACCTAGGCATTCTTCTAGAAAGAATTGAAATGTACCCTAGTATGAGGTGGGCAGGGTTATTATATATTTCTTATTTAAAATTTTAAAATATATTATATAAAATTATAATTTATATTGTATTATAAAAATAAATTATAATCTATTTTATATATTTTCTGATGATAGAAGTATGTATTTGTATTATCAGATAATTATAATGGAATTGAAAGGTGTCTTAATAAATTAGGAAAAATTTCATTTCATTCTTGGGAACCAAAGCAGACAATAGAGACTCAAGATTCAGAGATACTGAACTATCTCAAAGACTAGGGGAATGTTATTGGAATCTGGTATGTTGTAGAAAACGTCATTTTTTACTATTACATTTTTACTATTTACTATTACTATTTTAAAATGGAGAGATATTGAAGAGGAGCAAGATGAGATATATTCCTCATTGGGTTTCTATGAGGATTAAATAACATAAATAAGAGAAATAAGGCATAAGTGCCTGGCTTTTGCTAAGTTTTCAATAAATGTTAGTTGTTTTAACAAAGCTGTTGATAAAGATGGACTAGTTTCTTCCCACTTGGGAATTGAGAGTAAGTTGAAAGTGATGATGCATGGTTTTCTTCTCCTGGTTGTCAGAGGCTGAGGTGGGCATGCACCTGTTGGAGGCGACCCTCTTTAAATTAGCTGGGACCGGGTCCAGGTACTCTCCTCACAGTTCTAGCTCTGAGTTCTAATATTACCCCCTTTCTATCACCAAAGGAAATAGACCTAATTGCTAGGTCCTGGGGACTCCTCTCTGTGGCATTTGCCCTTCCTTTGGATCTTCTAAAAATCCCCCTCTTTCCTTGGTTTCTGGGATAATCACTATTTCTTATTTTTCCCACTTTTTTCTCAGTTTCTTTTGACGAATTCTCTTCTTCTGCTAACATGCACATTCCCCCCCCCCTTTTCAAACCTGAGTTCTACCCTCAACCTCCTTTTCTTTTTACTTCATATAAACTCCTCAGGAGATTCTCATCCTCTTGCATGACATCAATTTTCATCTGATGATGGACAATTCTTCACATCCAGCCCCAGCCTCTCCACTGGGCTCTAAAAAAATGAATCTCCAATTTGTTTCTCCTTATATCTTCTGTACTTATTTTAAATTTGTTAACATGTCCACACAGAATTTATTTTCTACAACAAAAACGTTTCTTCTGTATTCTCTCTACAAGATACTGCTGTTCTTATCATAGGCATCCAGTATTCTTTATTTAACTTAGTGCTATTCGTATCATAGAATATACAAATGTACCCGTTTGCCTAGGACTAACGAGTTTCCCAGGGCACGAGACATTCAGTGCTAAAACTGCTCAAGTCCTGGGTAATCTGGGACTGATTGTCACCCTAACCAGACATATCTGAGTTTTCTTCCACTTGTCCCTTTTCCTCATCTCCTTTCTCTAATTAATTACCAAGCTCTGATTATCTTACCTCAGAAATCTCTTGAAACTTTCTCTTTTATCTCCGTATGAACTGCCTGCATTCAGGCCTTTATTATTACTTCCCTGGGATATTGTAATAGAACCCCCCCCCTGCTATTCTTGACAATAACCTCACTCATCTTGTATACTGCCTGAGTCATCTACATAATTACAGATCTAATCATCATGGCACTAGTAAACGAAAAGTTAAGAAGCGATAAAACCATGGAGAAATTGAGTTCTGTCGTAGATCAGGGGTTTTTGGCTCTTCAGCCTGACCACTAGAATCATGTGACTCTGAAATGAACTGATTGTAACCTCGGTGTAACAGAGCTATGTTAGAGATCAACACAATTTTCTCCTCAGCATCTGGATCAATTTTTCCTCTCTGTCTGGACAGCAGTGCTTGCTTTTTAAAAATTGCTATGGGAACATCAACTTGCGTTATAGGCGAATCAAAATATAACCCCCCAAATTCTGTGATTAACTATGTACAAAGAACTAGGTACTTATGACAGGATAAGAGATAGGAAATAGCAGAAAATATAAATTTTAACCAAAAACAAATTAGAAATTTTGCAACTTGGGTATATTATCTTAAGCATACCGAAAGCAGCTCATCTCCCTCCACCCTATTCTAGGACTTGCCTCTTGTTTCAGCTACAGTCTCACTAACAGTGACATTATTTAGTGCTCACTAATAATATGCTCCATCACCATGTCAGGTACATAAACTTGTAGTTTGTTGTGGTTTTAAAATACATCTACAAAGTCATTGATTTTCTACCTCTAAGATGTGGAGCTTAATTCTCCTCCTCGAGTGAGAGCTGGACGTAGTGACTTGCTTCTAATGAATAGTACATGGCAGGAGTGACAGTGTATATCTTTCAAAACTAGATTATAAAAGACATTGTGGCTTCTTCCTCACTCTGTCTTGGATCACTCACTCTTGGGGAAGCCCTCTTGCCGTCTGAAGACACTCACAAGCCTTACGGAGATGTGTATGTGGGGAGGAACTGGGACTTCCGGACAACACCCGCACTAGCTTGCCAGGCATGTGAATGAATGATCAGCTTGGAAGCAAATCTTCCAGCCCCAGTCAAGCCTTCCGGTGACTGTAGCCCCAGCCATCATCTAGACTGTAACCTCATCAGAGACTTGGAACCAGACCTATCTAGCTAAGCTGCCCCCAAATTCCTGACCCATGAAACTATGTGAGATAGTAGGTGTTTATTGTTGAAGACCACTAAGTTTGGGGGTAATTTATTATACAGCAATAGGTAACTAATACAGAGTAGGTTTTTTTTTTTTTTTGTCCTTCCCTATTTCTTTGCTTTCAGCCCTTTTCCCAAAGATTCAGACCCTCAGATCATAATACATTTTTGATGATTCTTCTGCAAAGAAGCCATATTCTTTCCCCCTCATTGTATTTACTGCTCTGTTATATTCTTTCATCTCTGTATTCTTGTTTTACCACGCACTCATTCTGTGGGCCTTTCTATCCTACATTGAATGGAGACAATTCTCCATAGGTCTCTTGCATTTTTGAATATTTTGTGAGCAGAAACACTAACTGCCTTTTTGTTCTGGATGATCTTTTCAAGGATGCAGGTTTGCTTACTGTCCAGTACAGCAGAATAATGTCTTCCTCTGGAGCAAAGATCAGACAGATTTGCTTACTACCCATTGTAAAAGATTTGGGTTTCATAAGTTCAATATTCCTCAGCTTGATGCAAATGTATTGCGTGTGCGGGATCCATGTGGCACTTGGAGGGTAAAAGGGTGACTGAAGCAAAAATGATTCTCATGTGGCCGACTGTGCCATGAGCAATTAGGTCTTTTGTCTCTGATGCAGGATCTCATGACTTCTACATGCTAACTTGTCAGCTTGCAAGTAAGGTAAAATCTCAGACTCTCCACAGTTCTTGACAGTTTTAACCCATTCTCTTCAATCCCCCCTAAAGCTGAAATCATGACCCTTTACAATGAATTCTTTTATTCATTCACCAAATGAAAACTGATCAGACCCTATGTGTTAAATCTCTGACTGCCTCTCATTTTGACTGCGCATTTTTTTGTTTTTTGTTTTTTTGTTTGGATGCATCTTAGCAAATGCTTCGGCAAGACAAATGTCAAGGACGCTCTTCTCATTTCTACCTTGGAACTCTGTAATATCTTCCTCTTAGTCTTCTCCACAGACTCCTGGCATCTACCGCTTATAAGATAAATGTGTAAAACTTACACTTCTGGGAAATATTAACCCATTGTTTTTTACCTGATTCTGCTTACTCCTTCCTTGCTTTCTCCTGTTATTTTCAAGTACTTAACTCTTACATGTTATACAATAATAGTTAATTATAGACATAACTTTATGGTTTTTTACAAAATCTTATGTTACCCCATATTGATATTTTCTCTCCTGTAAAGAATGAGAAAATCCTTGAAAGCAAGAGACTTGGAATTTGTTTCTTTGTAAGACACGCAGATCTGGACAGAGCATGCTTCACATTGTGGTCACTTACCCAGTGCTGGCAGACGCAAATCATCTGGTTTCCTGGGATAATCTGAATCTCGTCTGGTGACATTGCCTTGTTTTTTGAAGATAGGCTTAGAAACAACCACTGAAATAGCTCCAATCCTAGGAAGCAGATGGCAACCCTTGAAATGGCCTCTGGCTGCCGCTGCAGAGCCATTCCTCTTTTCTAGTCTGTCTTTCTTACCAGTCTTAGCCTTAGCCTTTATCCAAGACTTTTTACTCTTTCCCTCAGGCTCCTATAGTTTAAGTCGTCCTCCAGAAAAAAAAAAATAACCACCAAAGCTCTTCAATCTTTTGTCCGTTGAATAACTCTTCAGTTCTCTTTCTTATGCCCTTTAATGTTCTCTCTCTGAGATAAGATTGGGCTCCTTGGTTTCATATTCTATTCTCTGTGGGAAAGCATTAAAAATAAGAACTAAACAAAAAGTTTCGCTCTAAGGAGAATTTTTTTTGGTCTTTTCTTTTTCATGTTTAATCTATTCTGCAAACACAGAATTTTGGTTAATCTGTCCTTCACTCTGTATGTCTGTACTCCTAGAATTTCAGTCCTTGTAGGCAGTTTTTCCTTTTTCTTTTTTGACAACTTATATATATAGCCTTTTAAGAATCATCTCCCTTCTCCAGACCCATTCTGCTGCAGGCTCTTGAACTTGAAGTAGTGTGTGCTTGTGTCTCTGTGTGTGCGTGTGCGTGCACACACCAGAAAGAGAAAAAGAATTTTCTCACCAAGTAGGCTCTTTCAAGTGTCCTCAGCTAGTTTTAGAATTTGTGAGTAGGGTGAGGAGGCAGAGGGTGAATTTTTCCCCTGATGATTTCACGTGGCCAATAGCTTCTTCGATTCTGTAAAGTTATAAGAAAGCAGTTTTCCCTACCAGTTTCTTGACTTGCCATCCTGTAATTTGGATCGTCCCAAGTTGCTAACATGTCAAGTAGTGAAAAGAGTAAAATTAAGGCTCATTTTCATGTTGTGGCCATGCAACATGGGGATTCATAACTAAACACATTTTATTGATAAATGAGATAATAGATGGAAAATGTGATATAATCTTCTTTTTGATACAATTATTCCTTTAAATTGCTATAAAATCTAATGAAAACAAGCTCTATTATGTGAGAAAAGTCTTTATCATTTTCTGAAAATAGAAAATATTCTTTTCTTTCCATTTGTTTTATCGCAGAATTAATTGTTCTTTTTCTAAACTTTAAAAATATTTTTTACAAATGATTTTCAGAAAAATAATCTAAGTATGTGTAGACTTTTTCACTTGACATTTCAATATTTGAAGTTTTTTTCCTTGGGCCAGATTATTACCTATATTACATATTATGAAATTTCTAGAAATTACTACATAACTGGCAGAGACATTGGGCTTAAGTTACCGTGATATATCTCACAGTGTCTGCTGAAGACATGCATATATTTATAAAAATTATGAAATATTTCAAACATGCCAAAAAAAAGAAAATAATATGACTGATACTCAGATTAAGCCTATTAACTTATTCCATTTTTGCCCCAAATCCCATCCTTCTCTCTGCCTCTCTAGAGGCACACTTAATTTTACTGTATCACAGTTTAGGTTCCCCAGGAAACAGGCTCTGAGACGCTGAGATTGATATGTGGAGGTTTTTTTGTGGGGTGCTCTCAGGAGACACACCTGTGAGGGGTGAGAGAAGCAGAATTGGGTAAAGCTGGGAGAAGTTGCACTGGGATGCAGCCACAACAGATTTTCCACTGATCCCGAAGTGGTGATGGCCCTGCAAAATGGCCTCAGTTGAAGCAAAGAGGTCAAGTGTGTGTACTCCATATTGACTAGTCATTGGATGCAGTCTTTCCCCGGGGAAGAGGTGTAACCTTGGGTAAGACAGCTTTTTTTCTGCTGAGTCCTAAGTCTGGCAATTATGCTGCTTTAAACATTCATATACAGGTTTTCATGTGAACATAAATTTTCATTTCTCTAGGATGAAAACCTGGAAGTAGGATTGCTAAATCATATTGTAAGTGTAGGTTTAATTTTATAATTAAACTAAACTGTTTTCCAAAGTGGCTGTGTCATATTGCGTTCCTATCAGCAATGCATGAGAGTGTCAGTTGCTCTACAGACTCACTATCACTTGGATTTGTCTTTTTTTAAAACCCATTTTAATATATGTATAATGGTATCTCACTGTGGTGTGTTTTTTTTAAAATTTATTGGGGTGACAATTGTTAGTAAAATTACATAGATTTCAGGTGTACAATTCTGTATTACATCATCTATAAATCCCATTATGTGTTCACCACCCAGAGTCAGTTCTCCTTCCATCACCATATATTTGATCCCCCTTACCTTCATCTCCCACCCCCCACCCCGCTTACCCTCTGGTAACCACTAAGCTATTGTCTGTGTCTATGAGTTTTTGTTTCTCATTTGTTTGTCTTGTTCTTTTGTTGTTTTTGGTTTATATACCACATATCAGTGAAATCATATGGTTTTCTGCTTTTTCTGTCTGACTTATTTCGCTTAGCATCATACTCTCAAGATCCATCTATGTTGTCACAAATGTTCCTATATCATCTTTTCTTACCGCTGAATAGTATTCCATTGTGTATATATACCACAACTTCTTTATCCATTCATCTATCGAAGGACATTTTGGTTGTTTCCATGTCTTGGCCACCGTAAACAAAGCTGCCACGAACATTGTAGCACACGTGTCTTTATGGATAAATGTTTTCAGATTTTTTGGGTAGATACCCAGGAGAGGGATTGCTGGCTCATATGGTAATTCTGTTTGTAATTTTTTGAGGAACCTCCACACTGCCTTCCATAACGGCTGCACCAGTCTGCATTCCCACCAACAGTGTATGAGGGTTTCTTTTTCTCTACAGCCTCTCCAACACTTGTTACTATTTGTCTTGTTGATGATAGCCATTCTGACTAGAGTGAGGTGATATCTCATTGTGTTTTTTTTTTTTTTTTTGCATTTTTCTGATGATTAGTGATGTTGAGCATTTTTTCGTATGTTTATTTGCCATTTGTATATATTCTTTGGAGAAATGTCTCTTCAGGTCCTCTGCCCATTTTTCAATTGGGTTGTTTGTTTTTTTGTTGTTGAGTTTCATGAGTTCCTTGAATATTTTGGATATTAGCCCCTTATCGGAGGCACTGTTTGCAAAAATCTCCCATTCAGTTGGTTGCCTTTTTATTTTGTTAATCTCCCATTCAGTTGGTTTCTTTTGCTGTGCAGAAGCTTTTAAGTTTCATATAGTCCCATTCGTTTATTTTAGCTTTTACTTCCATTGCCTTTGGAGTCAAATTCATAAAATGCTCTTTGAACCCAAGGTCCATAAGTTTAGTACCTATGTTTTCTTCTATGCAGTTTATTGTGTCAGGTCTTATGCTTAAGTCTTTGATCCATTTTGAATTAACTTTGGTACATGGTGACAAATAGCAGTCCAGTTTCATTCTTTTGCACGTGGCTATCCAATTCTCCCAGCACCATTTATTGAAGAGGCTGTCTTTCCTCCATTGTATGGTTTTAGCTTCTTTGTCAAAAATTAGCTGTCCATATTTATGTGGTTTTATTTCTGGGTTCTCAATTCTATTCCATTGGTCCATGTGTCTGTTTTTCTGCCAATACCATGCTGTTTTGATTATTGTAGCCCTGTAGTACAAGCTGAAGTCAGGGAGTGTGATACCTCTAGCATTGTTCTTTTTTCTTAAGATTGCTTTGGCTATTCAGGGTCTTTTGTGGTTCCAAACAAATCTGATGATTTTTTGTTCTGTTTCTTTAAAAAATGCCATTGGGATTTTGATAGGGATTGCATTAAATCTGTATATTGCTTTGGGTAATATGGCCATTTTAACTATGTTGATTCTTCAATCCATGAGCACGGAATGTCTTTTCATTTCTTTGTGTCTTCTTCAATTTCTTTCAAAAATGTCTTATAGTTTTCAGCATATAGGTACTTCACATCCTTGATTAAGTTTATTCCTAGGTATTTTATTCTTTTTGCTGCAATTGCAAAAGGAATTGTTTTTTGTATTTCTTTTTCTGAGATTCATTGTTAGTATATAGGAATGCAATGGACTTTTGTATGTTGATTTTGTAGCCAGCAACTTTACTGTATTCGTTGATTGTTTCTAATAGCTTTTTGGTGGAGTCTTTAGGGTTTTCTATATATAGCATCATGTCATCTGCAAAGAGTGATAATTTAACTTCTTCATTCCCAATTTGGATGCCTTTTATTTCTTTCTCTTGCCTGATTGCTCTGGCAAGGACTTCCAACACTATGTTGGAAAGCAGAGGTGATAGGGGACAGCCCTGTCGTGTTCCTGAACGTACAGCAAAGGGCTTCAGTTTTTCACCATTAATTATGAGATTAGCTGAGGGCTTGTCATATACGGCCTTTATATGTTAAGGTATTTTCCTTCTATACCTATTTTATTAAGTGTTTTAATCATAAATGGATGTTGTATCTTGTTAAATGCTTTTTCTGCATCAATTGATATAATCATATGATTTTTGTCCTTTATTTTGTTTATGTGATGTATCACATTAATGGATTTGTGGATGTTGAACCATCCTTGTGCCCCGGGCTCACTGTCGTTTTAATGTGGAATTCCTAATGATGTTGAATGTTTTCTCATGTGTTTATTTGACATTCATGTTTTCTTTGGTGAAGTATCTGTTCATATCTTTTTCTCATTAAAAAATATTTTCTCATTAAAAATATTTTAATATTTTTTATTTATTTTATTTAAATTATTTTATTTAAATTATTTAAATTAAAAAATATTTTCTCAATAAAAATATTTTCTTATTGCTGAGTTTTGTGAGTTCTTTATATATTCTGAAAACAAATCTTTTGTCAGGTATTTGATTTACAAATATATATATATATTTATTTATTTTTTAACCAATTTATGTCTTGTCTTCTCAATCCCTTTGAATTATTTCATAGAACAACATATTTTAATTTTGATGAAGTCTAATTTCTGAATTATTTTCTTTTATGAATTGGACACTTATTTTAAAATTAAAATTTATTGCAGTGACAGTGGTTGATAAAATTACATGGTTTCAAGTGTACAATTCTGTAATACATCATCTACATATCACATTATGTATTCAGCACCTAGAGTCAGTTCTTATTCCATCACCATATATTTGATCCTGTTTACTCTCATCTACCACCCTCCTGCCCCTTTACCCTCTGGTAACCACTAAACTGTTGTCTGTGTCTATGAGTTTTTGTTTCTTTATTTGTTTGTCTTATTCCTTTGTTGCTTTCAGTTTTATTTCCCACATATCTGTGAAAAAATATATTTCTCGACTTTTCCTGTGTGACTTATTTCACTTAGCATAATAATCTCAAGATCATCTAAGTTGTCATAAATGGCACTCTTTCATCTTTTCTTATGGCAGAGTAGTATTCCACCGTGTGTATATACCACATCTTCTTTATCTAATCATCTATCAAAGGACACTTTGGTTGTTTCCATGTCTTGGCCACTGTAAATAAAGCTACCATGAACATTGGAGTACATATATCTTTACAGATAAATGATTTCAGATTTTTTGAGTATATGCCCAGGAGAGGAATTGCTGGGTCATATGGTAATTCTATTCTTAATTTTTTGAGGAATCTCCACACTGCTTTCCATAGCGGCTGCACCAGCTTGCATTACCACCAACAGTGTATGAGGGTTCCTTTTTCTCTACAGCCTCTCCAACACTTGTTACTATTTGTCTTGTTGATGATAGCCATTCTAAGAGGTGTCAGGTGATATCTTATTGTGGTTTTTATTTGCATTTCTCTGATGATTGGCGATGTTGAGTATCTTTTAATATGTCTATTGGCCATCTGTATGTCCTCTTTGGAGAAATGTCTCTTCAGGTCCTCTGCCCATTTTTTAATTGGATTGTTTGTTTTTTTGCTGTTGAGTTTCATGAGTTCCTTATGTATTTTGGATATTAGCCCCTTATTGGAGGCATTGTTTGCAAATATCTTCTCCCATTCGGTTGGTTGCCTCTTTATTTTGTTGATGGTTTCTTTTGCTGTGCAGAAGCTTTTTAGTGTCCCATTCATTTATTTCAGCTTTTACTTCCTTGCCCTTTGAAGTTAAATTCATAAAATCCTCTTTGAACATAAGGTCCATAAGTTTAGTACCTATGTTTTCTTCTATGCAGTTTATTGTTTCAGGTCTTATATTTAGGTCTTTGACCCATTTTGATTTAATTTTGGTACATGGTGACAGATAGTAGTCCAGTTTTATTCTTTTGAATGTGGCTTTCCAATTCTCTTAGCACCATTTATTGAAGAGGTGTATGTTTTTGGCTCCTTTCTCAAAAATGATCTGTCCATATTTATGTGTGTTTGTTTCTGGATTTTCAGTTCTATTCCATTGGTCTGTGTGTCTGTTTTTCTGTCAGTACCATGCTGTTTTGATTATTGTTGCTCTGTAATACAAGCTGAAGTCAAAATCAATGTACAAAAATCCATTGCATTCCTATATACTACAATTAAATCTCAGAAAAAGAAATTGAAAAAAAAAAAGCAATTCCTTTTGCAATTGCAACAAAAAGAGACCTAGGAATAAACTTAACCAAGGAAGTGAAGGATCTATACACTGAAAACTGTAAGACATTTTCAAAAGGAATCAAAGACGCCACAAATTAATGGAAAGACATTCCATGTTCATGGATTGGAAGAATCAACATAGTTAAAATGGCCATATTACCCAAAGCAACATACAGATTTAATGCAATCCTCATCAAAATCCCAATAGCATTTTTTAAAGAAATAGAACCAAAAAATCATGAGATTTGTATAGAACCACAAAAGTCCCCAAATAGCCAAAGCAATCCTGAGAAAAAAGAATAATGCTGGAGGTATGAATTGGACTCTTGATGCCCTAGTTAAGAAATCTTTAACTAATACAAGATCATGAAGATTTTCTCCTTATGTTTTCTTTTAAGAGTTTTATATTTTAATGTTTTGTATATAGACCTCTGATTCATCATTTTGAGCCAACATTTGTACATGGTGTTAGGTATAAGTTGAAGTTCATGTTTTTTTTCTTCATATGGACGTCCAGTTGTTCCAGCACCATTTGTTGAAAAGACTGTTCTTTCTCCATTGAATTTCTTTTTCCCCTTTGTCAAAAATCAACCAATGATATTCATGTTGATATATTTATGAACTGTTTGTAGTGTTCCACTTATCTGTGTGTCTATCCTTTCATTGTTCATCAATGTCATGATTACTGTAGCTTTATAGTGCAGCTTAATATTGGGTAATATGAGGATACAAGAAGAAGATGGTAATCTGTAAACCAGAAATGAGGCCCTCACCCAACACCACATCTGTCAGCATCTCGATCATTGTCTTCCCAGTCTCTAGAACTGTAAGTGATAAATGTTTATTGTTTAAGCCACTGGCTTATGGTATATTTGTTATAGCAGCCCAAACTGACTAAGACAGTCATATAGATATATCGATGATTATAGTTGGAGACTTCAGCACTCCTCTCTCAGTAATCAGTAGAATAATCAGATAGAGAAGCAGCAAAGATGTAGAAAGTTTGAATACTACCAATCAACCTGATCTAATTGACATTTATAACACACAACCCACCAACAATAGAATATGCATTCTTTTCATGTGCATGTAGAATAGTCACCAAAATAGACTACATTCTTAAATTTTAAAGAATTGAGCTTATTCAAATTCTGTTATGTGACATGATAGAATTAAACTAGAAGTCAATAACAGAAGGATATCTGGAAATTTCCCAAATATTTGAAAATGGAATAACATACTACTTAATAATCCATGGGTCAAAGAAAAATTTTAAAATATTTTGAACTGAATTAATATGAAAAACATGACATATAAAATGTGTAGGTTATAACTAAGGCAGTGCTTAGCTTAGAGGGAAGTTTATGGTATTAAATGCATATATCAGAAAAGAAGTACATATATCAAGTCAATGATCTAAGCTTCCACTTTAAGAATCTAGAAAAGAAGAGAAACTCAACCCAAAGAAACCAGAAAAAGAAAATAAAGATAAGAGAAAAAATTTGATTAAATTGAGAACAGAAAGACAAAAGAGAAAAATCAATGAAACCAGAAGCTGTTTCTTCAAAAAACAAAAAAAAAATTAAAACACAGATAGTATTCTAGCCATATTGATCAAGAAAAGGAGAGAAGATAAATTACCAATGTTAGGAATGAAAGAGAGGCTATCATTGCACTGGTTGGTATGTGCATATTTTGAATTGTTTTTTAAAAATGTACACTCTTAAAATATTTTAATACATATATACACTCATGAATATATAACCACAGTCAAGAAAATGATATCCATTATTCCAATTGTTTCCTTGGAGACTTTTTTTATGCTCCTCAATTACCAAGACAACCACCAATCACCTTTCTGACACTAGCTTACTTTGCATTTCTAGAATCATGTAGTATATACAATATTTTTACCTGGCTTTTTAAATGAGACACAATTATTTTAATATACATACATATTGTTATGAGTATCAAAAGTTTATTTATTTTTATTGCTGAATGATATTCTCTTATATAGATATCCTACAATTCATTTAGCTAACTCATTTGTTATTATTTTTCTTTTTTTAAAATAAATTTATTAGGGTGACATTTGTTAGTAAACTTATATAGGTTTCAAGTGTACAACTCTAAAATACATCATTTATATATTGGATTGTGTATTCATCATCCAAAGTCAGTTCTCATTCTATCACCACATATTTGACGCCCTATACCCTCCTCCACCACACCTCTCTCTCGCAACCACCAAACTGTTGTCTGTGTGTCCATGAGTTTCGGTTTGTTTGTTTGTCTTGTTCTTTTGTTTCTTTCACTTCTGTATCCTGCATATGAGTGGCATCATATGGTTCTCACCTTTTTCTGTGTGAGTTATTTCACTTAGCATGATAATCTCAAGAGCCATCCGTGTTGTTGCAAATGGCAGTATTTCATCTTTTCTTATAGCAGAGTAATCAATTGTATGTATGTACCACATCTTCTTTATCCAGTCATCTATCAAAGGATATTTAAATTGTTTCCATGTCTTGGCCATCGTAAATAATGCTGCAGTGAACATAGGGGTACATATATCTTTACAGGCAAATGTTTTCATTTCTTTCATTTTTTTGGGTATATATCCAGAAGAGGAATTACTGGTTCGTATGGTAATTCTATTCTTAATTTGAGGTACATCCATACTGTTTTCCATAGTGGCTGTACCAATTTACATTCCCACCAACGTTGTATGAGGGTTCCTTTTTACATAGCCTCTCCAACACTTGTTATTACTTGTCTCATTGATAATAGTCATCCTAATGGGTGTGAGGTGGTATGTCATTGTGATTTTGATTTGATTTCCCTAAAGGCTAGTGAAGTTGAGCATCTTTTCATGTATCTGTTGACTGTTTGTACAAGGTCTGACAATTAAGTTCACAAACTCATCCTAGAAAAAGTGCTACATAACTCATTGCTGAAAATCTCTATGATTACCTTTGAAGTATCCCTGTTGGGAACCTATGCATTGATGCCAGCACCTAGTCCACCCTTCAAAGCAGTTTTGGAACTCTTTTTCTAGAATGGCCATCAGAGCTGTCCTCCTATTACCCTGAATGTCATCAAAATGTCTTCCTTTCAGTATTTCCTTTATCTTGGTGTAAAGAAAGAAGTCATTGGGGGCCAGATCAGGTTAGTAGGGAGGGTGTTCCAATACAATTATGTGTTTACTGGCTAAAAACTCCCTCACAGACAGTACTGTGTGAGCTGCTGCATTGTTGTGATGCAAGAGCTACGAATTGTTGGTGAAAAGTTCACGTTGTTTTCGTCTAACTTTTTATGCAGCCTTTTCAGCACTTCCAGATATTCAACTTGGTTAACTCGTTTTCCAGTTGGTGCGAATTCATAATGAATAATCCCTCTGATATCAAAATGGTTAGCAGAATCTGTTGCAACAAGTCCGCGAACTTAATTTTCCAATTTCATGTATGTGGGTTTATTTCTTGGTTCTCAATTCTGTTCCATTGGTCTGTGTGTCTGTTTTTCTGCCAATACCATGCTGTTTTGATTCTTGTAGTATAATTTGAAGTCGAGGAGTATTATACCTCTGGCCTTGTTCTTTTTTCTCGGGAGCACTTTGGCTATTTGGGTCTTTTGTGATTCCATACAAATTTGATGAATTTTTGTTCCATTTCTTTAAAAATTATTAAGTCTTCTTGTGAATTAAGTATTTTATCAGTATATAGTTCTCTCTTTGTCTCTGATAACATTCCTTGCTCTAACATCAGCTTTGTCTTATATCAATATATCCATGCCAGTATTTATAAAGTGAGTTTTTGCGTGGTATATCCTATTGTATCCTGTTATTTTTAACTGTTTATGTATAATTAGCTTTACATGAATTTCTTTTAGACAGCCTGTAGTTGAGTCTTTAAAAAAAAGTCCAACCTGACAATCTCTGTTATTTAATTGTGATGTTTAGATCATTGATATTTAGTATAATTGTTGATATGGTTGGATTAGGCTTACTGTTGTCTTAGTTTTTTGTTAACCTTTTTTGTTTTTCATACCTTTGTTTTGGGCTTCTTGTCTTATTTTGATTTATTTGAATATTTAGAATTCATTCCTGTATCTGTAGTGCTTTTTAGTATATGTCTTTGTACAGTTTTTCTTTTAGTGGTTGCTTTCGGGATTACAATATACATATCAAACTTTATGCAATCTCTTTAGAATTAACATTTTTATCATTTTCAGGTAAAATTAAGACACCATAGGTCCCTTTACCCTTTCCCATTTTTTAAATAGTTGTCATATGTATTGCATGTACCTACACTGAAAATCCCATCACACAGTGTTACAATTTTTGCTTTTGGCAAAATTCATCAAAATATTAAATATTAAATATTAAATTGTAAATAATTAAATTGTCAATATTAAAATTTTGACAATAAAAATATATCAAATATATTTTATAAAATACATCAGCTATATTAATGACTACTTTAAATAATAAAATTATATTTAATAGTGGCCACACAGAAATACATCACTAAAGAGATCTGGAATTAAGACCCCTTCTTCCTATCCCACTTTCTATCTACCCACTGTTCCCATCTTAGAGCCAATTCATCCTCCAGGGCTCATCAGAAACAATATCCTTTCCATAAAGTCCATATTGTTCCACCTACCCTCTGAAATTTCATTAGTATACTTGTAATTCTCTTATGGCATTTATAACACCTCCCTCATTGTCCCCTGATGGAAAAGGTCTTATCTTGAACTGCATATGATAGAAACTCAATAAATATTTGTTGAGTGGATGCATGAATTAAGAGTATTAATGAATTTATAAGAGCCCTTAAGCCATTCATGTGCCTTACTCTGTTAGTTTCTCACTAGTGACAGAGTGCTGTTCTAATTCATAAGAGGAGTTCTCAAAATAAAGACATCAGCTACACAAAATAGCATACGTTTTCAGTTGTTCTTATTGGAAATGTGTATTCACGGGGAACCTCTGACTATCTTTTCTTGGGCAAAATGATAGTGCTATGGAAGCGTAGCTCAGGGAAGTTGGAGTGGGCTGACAGCATGATAACACTACATGGGGACAATGCTACTGCAATTTCTGTAGGTGGGAATGTTATCTATATAGTTAAAAATTATTCTGGGACTTTTGAAAAGTCTGATTTGATTTAAAAATATTATGCAATCCATATAAAACATCCTTTTGGATTTGGATGTATATGTTTGTTTTGTGCATGGAGGAGAATGGTTTGGAGCCTTTAATTTTGGTGCTCTGAAAATGTGACTTTCCTGGTTGGACACTGAAGCATCAGGTGCTTCATCTCAAGATGTCAAGAAGAGAAGACTGGTTTTCCTGGACAACAAGAGTATAGAAATGGATAATACGATGATAAATAGCTCTTAGTATATGAATGGTGTGCTTTTTGTCATCTAGAACATGTGCTTTTTCTCTTGTACAATGCAAGATAGGTGGAGTTGTAATTATCATATTACCTAGCCAGTTAGCTATTCTGTGAGACTACGATTATGCAGAGCTCAGAGAGAACTTTATTTATGAACTTATTCTCCAGGAAAAAAACAGAGCAAAGAGCTAAGCCAGCACATCATCTAATTCTCAATGTAAAATAATGCAGAAGTGCGGAAGATGAACATCTGATTTGTCACATCTGATACACTAATGTTTTATCCAAAAGGAAGAACACATTGTAACTTGCTCAGTCATCTGCATAAACACCACCTGGCCCTTTACAGGCACCTACTCATGCAACAAGAATCAACGAATGGCAACTTTCCTCATAGCCTTTTCACTTGTAGAAATAGAAAAACCACTTCTCTTTCTTTAAAAACAAAGCATGTATGTATCAAAGTAGCAGCATCTAATATATTTTTTTGTTTGTTTGTTTTCAACAGCATAAGATCTAGGTGATTAAAATGAAGCCACTGGAACCTTCCATATTAGGGAATATATGATGACAAATTGCCTAGTTTTTGAACAGCTAAACCAATTCATTATCCTTTAAAAAGAGGGTAGATCAAACCAGACCTTGTGCAATTGGGTATTTATTGTAACATGAAGCCACTTTTCCCCCCGGGTATATCACTTAGTAAGTCTTGCATTAGACTAGCTATGGTTTTTGGTGTAAAATATTTTGCCAGAGATGGGAGATTTTTTCCCCCTCTGAACTGACACATTCTGGTTCTATGCCTCAGTGAGCATATCTTTGTGCTACATTACACACATAGAGGTAGCATCACGTTTTCCAGTTGTACTAATGTAAAATGAGGAACCTGGATCCCTAAAGTCTTTGTACCAGTCTTGCATGTTTTCAAAGGAAAGTAAGTGCAAGGGTGAATGATACTTATAGGCTGTTACGAAGAAAAGGTTAAGAAAAACAAATCTCACTTGCTTTTACATTTTAGATTCAAGTTGGCTAACTAGAGGGTGACAACTATTTTGTTTTCCCCATTGAGCAAACCTTGCCAAAGTCTCGGTGTATTTCTGCCGAGAGGATAATTGTGTAAGTTAGTCTTCTGGGTGTACCAGCTTTTGTTTTTTATTTTATTTTAAAGAGGAGATAGTGTTCAAGAGCCAGTGAACTCCAGCCTCGGCCCATTTTTTTATTGACTGCCTGTGGGACAATCCATCTCCAAAAATTCCTGTCTTTATCTTCCAGTCATCTATCACCCTAAAATTCTTCCTGGAGCCACTTGAAATGTGACAGGCTGCAGCTCTTTCATAATTGGGTTTCTGGATCACATGCCCTGAGTTAGTGCTTCCATTAATATCTTCCTTATGCATCTATTTAGTGGCGGGGGTGCTTGGACTTTTCCTGTTTTTGGATTTAATGCATTATGATATTATGCAGTTTAATTGCCCGAGAAATCTATGTCAACTCAAGGCAAATGTTTAATTTTGTTTACACTGTTCAAATGCATCTTTCATTTGTCTTTCATTTGGCATAGATTCCTATCTTAGTCGTATCCTCTGATTCATGTTGGAAAAGAATGCCTGGATTTCTGCTTCGGCATCAGGGAGAGGGCATCATTTCAGCAATTAACGTGAAATTACATTTAAAAAATACCTAAAGCACACCAAGCATTATGTTACGTGTCATCTCGTTTAATCTGCACTGCAGACTTACAAAGTACATAATATTAGTCTAATTTCCCAGATAAAGAAACTGATTACAGAGGTTCCATAACTTTTCCAAGATTATACAGCTACCCAGGTCTACCAATTGCTGAGAACTTGTTTCGGTCTCAGGAGCTGAACATCCTACCTCTACAATGTGAATTTAAACTCATGTCACTTAGATGAGTAAATTAAAAGTATCATTTCCTTTTGCTGCTGACCAAAAATTATAAACTCAAATGTTTACGGAGAAACCAGGCAGGTCTCATAATATAGTGAAACAGGAGAGTAATAATAAAGAATGGTGGGGACTGTAGTAAATTCAAACTTGCATCCTTTGTCTAAATCTTCCAGGTGATTATTGCCCTGTAAGACCCAGGGTCCAGGGATAGTATCATTGCTAGACTGACTACGTGCTTTTGTGCAAATTAGAAAAAGACACTCCGTTCCTTTAGTGGATAAAGGCCTGACTCGGCAAATGAGTGTATGTTGGATATCAACCCCACTTACTGCTTAGCCTCATTCTCTGTGCAAGGCACTGTCTGATAGGTCGGCCAGTAAAGGAACGTGTATGGTCAGGCAAGTTAAGAAAGTTTTTATTGTAAAAGAAAAACTTTTATTAGGCTAAGCAAAAGATGGCTACAGTCCAGGCTGCATCTCTAAAGGAGACTTGCAGCCCCGAAGGAGGGGGTGAGGAGGGTTTTATAGGGGCTGTGCTGACAGGGTAGCATTATTTGAACAGAAAATGTTGACTGCTTGTAAGCTAGTAGCTGTTTTGTGGTGTTTTCTGTTATCACCAGTTTGGCTCTGTCTGCAGGTGCAGGCCCACAGACATTTTGTTGTTTTCTTGCAGACATGGCTCTGTCTGTAAGTCAAGGTTTCTGAGACCTAACATTCAGACACCTAACATTAAATCAAGGTCTCTGACATTCAGAGGCCTAACACTGTCTATATGGTTTTTTTCAAGAAAAGCTGGATATCTGGATTTTTAAAGTGAATTTTTTTATTTTTAAATGTTGACAATGAATTCAAGTTTTTAAAAACCGCTGTTGGATTGAATAAAACTCATCTGTGTGTTGGATTTGGTCTGCTGGCCACCATTTGAAACTTCTGAAGTATAGGCTAAGCCTTAGAAGTAAAAGGTAACATTTTTTATTTATTTGCTTATCATGCTTCTAAAAATCTGGAGACAAAACTGTTTTCAATTTTGATCCCAGAAGTAAGAAGCATTTTCTGTATCTGAATCCTAAAGGCTGATATGAAGAGAATTCACCTTTGTTTCTGAGGAGTCTAACTGTACTAGTCATAAAATTCTCAGGTGGTTTGTTATTTGATAATTACTTATATCTGAAATGAGTATGTAGGAGTTACAACTGCATCAAGGTTAATGGTAAAAAGTAAGTAATAATTGTGTGAATCTCAAATTACCTTGAACTTTTCTTTTAGATGCAGAAGGAATATTAGTTATGACCTATGATTGGTGTGAAGACAATATCTGATGATGCTAATAAGTTGAGCTAAGAATAACACCAGAGAAAATTTGCATTATCTGATCCATAAAATAATTTGCTTTCGGGTCAGGGATTTATGGTGGCCCTGAATAATTTTGCCATCGTCTAAGGTAATTATTGTTCATTTTAAGTTTTAGCTTGATTAAGTTTTATCTTTGTAATGACTCATTCTTTTTATGTTATTTGATTTAAGCAAATAAAACCAAACCAGGCCTTACTTGGGTCAATAGAATCATGAAAGATACGTATTGCAGTGGAAAGGTATAGGTACCAAAGGTATACCTAAGCAACCCTGTGCCTTCTAAGCTGGTACTTCAGGGCAGTCTTGTCTTGAGGAATGATGGGGTGTTTCTCAGAGAGCGAGAACAAATTGATACTTTTTGTAGAGATGGGAAGAAAATACCAGGTCTGTGTGAATGATTACTAGTAATGACCTCTTTTGATGAAATGCAATTCTTTCAGGCACTAGAGTTGTTTAGACCTTATGTAGTCGTTACTTTTGTGAAGTTCTATAAGCATAAAGTCCTTTTTTGTCTTCAGAAAAAGTACAGCATAGATCAGTGGGAACACTTTATTTTGTTCCTTCTCACCTACAAATTAACCTTCTGTAACTATGTGCCTGGGATCTGAAGGAACCCAAACTGCAAAACTGCAAAAATTTAAGCTATATACGTGAAATTGTCACAAGCAAATGTAGTTGTATAGACTCCAGTACGTTCTGGACAAGCCTGTCCTTTTTGGTTCAGTGAGAAACCTAGGACTAATTTTGGTTGGGTTCCCAAACCTTGGTACTCAAGTGAAAAGGCTTCACTAGAAAATAAGTTGGAGCTACTAAATAAGTACGCAGCTATGGCTCTTTTTGGCCTTTAATATGCAGCTTCTTGATTATTATAGCAGCTAAGGACATATATTTTTCTTGCCAGATATCAGTAAGACAGACCTGTTAGGATAGTCAGCTTCAGCTTTTCTCCTAACATACTGCTTTTGGCTAGAATATTAGAACTGGAAGGAATCTTAGTGAGCCACTTGATTTCCAAACTGTGCTACTTGGAAACCCAAGTTGCTTTGGTTGTGTTTCAGGATTTCTGTAAGACTTTAATTAAATTTCCATTTAAAAATGTGTAGTCAATTCTCAATTATCTAGGCTATCTTAGGAAGTAAATAGAAAGTTCTTAGGCAGGGCTTCAGAACCCCAGCCACATTTCAGCGAAGGCAGCTTCGATTTTTTTTCATTCATTTATTAAGTAAATATTTATCTAGCACCTATGACATGGGCCTGTTTTAGGTGCTGGGAATAAAGTGGTTGAATGAGGTAGACAAAGTCCCTGGTCTTATAGAGCTTATATTCTGGGGTACAGTGGGACACGGGACAAGAACAGATTTCCAATGAGCACGCTGGAGGAATGAATAACTAGAAGGCCTGGAGCACCTACCCACAGTATGTAGTGGGTAGTCATCAAAATCTGTGTCTGTGCTGCAGCACAGTGGACAAGGTGGACAAAGTGAAGAGATGAAGTCAGAGAGGTATCAGAGCAAGAACAAGTAGATCCCCGAAAGCATGATAAAGAATTTGGATTTTATTGTAAGTACAGTATGAGTCATATGATCTGATTTATGATTTAAAAGGAGCATCCTAGCTTCTGTGTGGCAAATAGCCTCCAGTATAGCCATAAATGAAAGCAGCAAAGGCTGATAGGAAATTTATGTCAATTTCCACTTCTGAGCATGATGTCGTAGGTTGTGGCAAGGCAATGCTTCTGCTGAAAACAAATAGAAAAAAGTAGATAAATTTCAAAACTCATAATTTTTGAAAGCATTAGAGAGCTATGGGAGCAATGAGGACAAAATAGACGACAATTTTGGAGGGGAATCTGATGATTAGGAGCGATTTTTCTTTCTGAGGGTATTTGATAATTTGGGGTATGGCCTAAGAAATTGAATTTGGCCCAGGCTGAAGGCTGCTTCTGGGGGGAAAAAAGTTTTAGTGGTTGTGTGGAAGTAGAGTGACAAAATTCAAAACTGGAGGGATATCAGATGCCTGAGTAGTTTTCTCCATAAGATATTTGCTGAACTTTGAGGTTTCATGGATTAAAGAGTTAGGTTGAAAGCTTTCAAAAAGTAGAGTGAAATATCTTGTAATCTTATGATATTTAGGAAACAAAGATTTCTCCAAAGGAGGAGGCCCAAAAATGAAGTAGGCAAGGAATGAGATCCCTAGAAGGAATGCTGAATTGATCTACTGGTCCTTTTCATTTAGGGCACTTACTAAACCTGATTGCATCTAGAGATATAAACCTGGAGCTAACCTTTGGCAGAAAACCATTCCTGGAAAACAGAAAAATTAGCAGAAATTTGGAGTTTTCTTTGGGCTGGAATAACAAAATTGGAGACACAAGGAGTCTCAGACACACAGCTAATCTTCCCTTGAAGATGCTTTCTATATTTCAAGTGGTCGGGAGTAGGAAGTGAAAGAGCTAAGCTGTAAACCTCTGAATCTCCCTCAGTCTTTCAGATTTGGGAAAGCAAAGTCTTACCAAGTTTACAATTAAAAGCCCTGGGGGAGCCATGCTCTAAGAACAGAGTCAAGCAGATATAGATAGAGTTTTATCAAATCTTCATCACAGCCCCAACCCTGATGTTTGAGATGATTAGTTCCTCTGAAAGCTGTCCTTACTAGTGTCAGAGAGAGGAAAGCCTTCCTGGTGGAAGGTAGCATCATCTGGAGGCTTTATGGTTTTTTGGAATTTGAAAACAGGCCAATAGAAAATACCCAAGCAGAAGCATAGAGGAAAAAATAATGGAAAAAACAGTTAAGATCAGTGTGGAACATTCTGAAAAGGACGTGTATTTGAAGTCCCAGAAGGAGAGGAGGAGAGAACAGAGCACAAATTATATTCAGAGTTAATGGCTAACAGTTTTCCAAAACAATTAAAGACATCAATCCACAGGTTTAAGTAGTATACATGCAATGAAAACAATACCTGGAATCTCATATATAAAACTGCTGCAAAATTAATGAGTAGAGAAGGTCTTAAATTCAGCCAGAGAAAGACATTACTTTCAAAAAACATCAATAAGACTTACATTTAACTTCTCAACCGAGACCATGGAAGTCAGAAGGCAATGGAATAGCATGTTTAGCATGAAGAAGGAAAACTGTGAAGCTAGAATTCAATAACCAGTAAAAATACACTTCACAAATTAAAATTAAATAGAGACATTTTCAGACAAAAATGGAGAAAATTTGTTGCCACTAGACCTGTACTGAAATAGTTAGGGGAGTTCTTCAGAGAGAAGCATGTACATTCAAGAGGGAATGAAGAACACCAGAAAAGGCAAATATAAATGAATATTGATTGTAGAACAATAATAGTAATGTCTTTTAGTAATACTTTTAGATAATAGTAATGTCTTTAGTTATATAGATATATGACGAAATGCATGACAACATAATACAAAAAGCAAGAGAGGATTCAATAGAATCAAAGTGCTCTAAGGTTCTAGCAGTATTGGGAAGTGATAAAAGTAATAATTTACAGAATGTAATGACTTAAGTATGCATGTAATCTATATAATCTATACAATCTATGTAATCTATACAAGAACAGTGAAAATAATAATATAACAATTAATAGAGGAAAAGATGAAAAAACATTTCATTAATACAAAAAAGGAAAGAAAGGATAACAAAAACAATGTAAAACAGAGCGTAAAATAGAAAGTAAATTGTAAAATCATAGCTATAAACCTATTATATCAGTAATTGCATTACAAGTAAATGGTCTGAATACTCCATGTAAAAGACTGATGTTGTAAGACTGTATAAAAATACAAAACCCAACTAAATGCTGCTTATAAAGAATTAAGGATGCATATAGTTGAGGACATAGAAAAGTTAAAAGAGTAGGAAAAGATAAAAACTCTAACCAAAAGAAAATTGTTACAGCCTTACTGATATCAACCAAAGTCGAAATTTAAGGTAAGAAGCATCATTAGAGATGAGGGATACTTCATAACTGTAAAGGGACAGTCCGACAGGAAGGAGGCTATTACAGTAATCTATGCCAGGGATGATGGTGACTTGGGCTAGAAAGGCAGCTGTGGATGTGTGGTGAAGTAGTCATTCTGGGTATTTATTGTGGGTAAAAGCCAATACGACTTGCTGCTCATTTCCGTTATGGATAAAAGATAGGTATCAAGGATGATTTCAAGGCTTTTGTCATGAGGGGCTAGATGAATGGCAGTACTATTTACTGAAATGGGGAAGTTTACTGAGATGTGGGGTTTCAGAAAGAGAAATAAAAGGTCTCTTTTGGCCAAGTGGAACAGGATTTGGGGAAATCGCAGTAATTCAGTTTGGAACATATAGAGTGGTGCTGCTGAGAAGGCATTTGGATACACAAAACTTCAATCTAGTGTAATTCCTTAATTTTACAGATGAAAATCTTGAGGTTTCAAAACTTGCTTATAGTCACACAGCAAGTATATGGCAGAGCCAGAGCCAAATCTCAGATCTTTTGGAGCTAAGCCGAGTGTCTCAAACCATACCATATGATATTTCTAATTTTACTTTGTTGAGCTGCAGAAAATATTTCCTATAGAATAAAAATAAGTGTAGTGAGTGTGTACTATATGGCAAGTATGGTGCTAAATACTTAAGATAACCTTTCTCTTAAAGTCTTTTGTAGCCCAATGAGGTAGATACTATTACTACAATATTATCCTCATTTTTACAGATAAGAAAACCGAGCTTTTGAGGGTAAGTAACTTTCCCAAGGTCACATAACTGGTGAAGCTAGTCAGATAACCTGGGAGTTCAGTGCCTATACCCATGCTCTTAACCACGATGCTTTACCTTCTCTTAGTACAGCAGAAAATAACAGCACTCAAATCGTGCTGTGTCCCATTTTGTTTTCTTGATATTTTTCATGGAGTTATGATCAGTTGACATAGACTGTTTGCTTTTGCTGCCCTCCAGTTTTTCCCTTAGATTTTAAATTTGACTGAGGAGCCATTTCCATTCAGTTACGTTAGGGAACGTACCGATACTTCCACAAGGCTCTTTTCCCAGGGCCCAGGATGAATGAATGCTTCATCAGGACCTAGTGATGACTTCTTAAGTTTCAGTAGTTGTTAAGTGCTCTTTTTGGAACAAAGGCATTATTAGAAATCATTTGTAATAAAAGCCTCCTCCCTTTTTTCCTGATATAAAAGCCTTTTTATTTTTGTTCACCTCCCTGAAAATTATAGAGAAAAAAAAATGAAACCAGCAAAAAAAAAAAAAAAAAAATCCGGAAAACCTGACACCTCATCCAAATTACCTCCCCAACCAAAACTAAGACATTCTCAGAAAAAGGAGGCTCTTTTTGGTCTTTAATCTAAGGGCAGTGCAATAGCCGAGGTAGTCTCTGGGAGTACTTTAATCAACTTAATGGAGTGTGCAGACTTCAGGCTTTGGCCTAGTACAAAGAGACACTCAGATGTAAGCCGCGAGTGAATGCTTTCACAGGGCATCAGACTAAAAACAGCTCTGCGATAAGAGGAGTGGTCCAAGAGGAGTCAATGATACGGTCCATTCTGGCTGGATTGATAGAGTCTGGAAATGGGTAATATTACTAAAGGCGTGGTGGCAAAAGCCAGCTGGTTCCTCCATCTACCATAATTTCTTTTATAAGGTGCTTGTGAGGAAAAAAAGCACAGTGATGGACCTTTGTTAGTTCAAAGGTTTTTACCTCTTTATTCTAAAGCCCCATTGTGAATTCACAGGGCTTAAAATATGTATTACTGTCCCTTTCATTTTATCATTCTAAATGAAATCAAAGACAGAAAACTTTTTTTCTTCCCAATGAGCTTGTCTGTTTGAAATCACAGGGTGTTTGTACATATGGTCTCCTAATATCTTAACTGAATCTTTCTGATTTCAGTGGGAGTTGGTAACACACCATTCTTTCCTTAAAGAGTTGCAAGGAACTTTTGCAAAAAGACAGACTTGCTTTCCCTTCCTTATCAATAATTATAGTTTAGTTTATTGTAAAATGAAATAGAGAACACTACAAGCATATTTTAAAAAATATCTGAAAGACTGTTAATCCCTCCCCTCCTTTTCAATTAAAATTGAATAGTTCATGTTGCTATTATCTCAAGCCCTTGAGTATTTCGATTCATAACTTTTGCTTCGACAAAACTTCTGACCTAATTAAACAAGTTTTGAGCATGAACATAGTGTGTTGTATTGGGTGATTGATGGTAGTGAAAGCACGAAGATTTTAGCAATACAACTAAAATAATATTCCACTGAACATTACTAATTTGTGTTTGTTATTATTGGCCCAAAGAATTTTTCCTGCAAGCACACACTTCATACTATGAATGGCTGGCTCACTGGAGTCTCTATGTATGGTATTTTCTTGTCCAACCCACAATCCCTACTTTACAATCTATTTTTTTATCCATTCAATTCAGTTTAAAGTATAATTTCAGTGACTGACAGTTTGTAAAAATGGAGAAATGTTCATTTTTAAAAAGCTGGGAATACAGAATAATCTCCTAACAGTGCAAAAACATTGGTGACACTACCTAGTTTCCCAGAAATATGTCGTTCGTCATCTCCTGAAATGTGAATCAGAACACTTGTGACAGGTGAATGAAGAGAGAAAAATTAAGATATGGGTACAAACAAAAGCAGCATTAATAATTCAGGGAAATAAAATTTGTATACGGAAAAAAAACTGTCAAGGTGATGGAGAATGTTTCTGCAAGTACAGGACATTTAAGCAACAGGAAAATGAGTGAAGATTTGATAATATTTTAAACATAGGGCTTTATATAGTTTGAATTTTCCTTTCCTCATTCCATTGTTTTAGTAAATATTATTCCCTTATCTATAATTTTCCTAGGTTAAATGAATTGGGGTTTTTCCCTTATTGACATTGCCTCAATTTTAAAGGACTGGTCACCAGTAGACAGTGAACTGATTTAATATTTTATAATTTATTTATATTAACTTTAATTGTTTGGAAGCCATTACTTTCTTACTCTAGCCATGTATACTAATTTTGTCGTATCTCATTGGTAGTTCCTCTCAGTGGGCCTCACCATGTAGCATGATTACTTTTAACTTTTAAGGCACAACGTGAAAACATTATTCACTATAGGTTTTTTTAAGATGCCAGTTAGGAGAACAAGTTGTATTGACAAGAATCACTGTTTTCAAGGAAGGCTTTATTTTAAACTGGAGGAATTGTCATTACTTGCATTAAATACTTGGTTTTTCTAGCTTGCTTCATTTACTCAACAAATATTTACTGAGAGCCCATTAGGTCCCGGAACTGTGCTAGAATTTGAGGATGGGAAAATAAAAGAGACAATATAAAGAGGTGCATAATCAGAGTAGAGGTACAAAGTAAAACAACACTATGGAATAATGGGAGTTAGATAGAGGAGGGAACAAAAACATTTCAGGAAGCGGGAACAGTATGGACTCGGCATGATACAATTGGAGCCTACAAGTATTTAGAATGGCAGGTTTGTGTGTTGATGGGGAAGGGGAAGAAAGAGTAGACAGGAGGAAAATGAGGCAGGCAGGGAGCAGATCACAATTATGTGGTAAGACAAGGAACTCTTGAAGGGTTTTAAGCAGGAGAATGGCTGGTCAAATTGGGGCTATTGAGAGATCTTCTTGGCAATTCTGTGGAATATGGATTCAAGAGATACTGAATACAGAATTAGTAAGAAGGATATTAGAGTAATCTGGGGGAGGTATGATAACTGTTAATTAAAGCAGAGGGGATGGCTGGTTAGGAGATTTGTGAGCAATTTAGAAGGTAGAATTGATAGCGTTTGGTTATTGGATGTAGGAGGTGAGGGGAAAGGTAGAGTCTTCTATAACTTCAGGTTTCTGACTTGAGAGACTCGATGAAAGGTGGCCAAATTAGGAAATGTATGTTCAGAAACATGTTTGTCAAAAACTCATAGACACAGACAATAGTTTAGCAGTTATCAGAGGGCAAGGGGGGAGGGGAGTGGGAGATGAGGGTAAGGGGGATCAAATATATGGTGATGGAAGGAGAACTGACTCTGGGTGGTGAACACACAATGGGATTTATAGATGATGTAATACAGAATTGTACACCTGAAATCTATGTAATTTTACTAACAATTGTCACCCCAGTAAATTAAAAAAAAAGAAACATGTTTGATGGTGGTGGTAATTGTGGGTGAAATAGCTAGATCAGGAACTTAGTTTTAGACTTGTTGAATTTTAATTTTATATATCACAGTGTCAATGAGAGTTCTAGATTATGGATATAGATTGGGAATATATATTTTTTCTAATGGTAGCTAATGCTTCAGGTAAAGATACACAGCTTTTAAAAATGTCCTTTCAAAATTTTGTTTTATAAATGGAATACATGCATATGGTGAACAAATCAATCACACATATACAATGAAAAAACAAGTCTTCTCTCATCTCAGACCCATAACTCCTCTCTCCAGATGCAGCAATTGTTAGTAATTTCTAGAAATGCACCCAACATTTTCTTTCCAAGTATAAGCATAGATATGTGTATATATAAATAGGTATGAGAGTGTGTAAATATATATACGTATATACATATATATATATACATATATATATATACATACATATTTGCATAGAAAAGGTAGTATGTTATATTTATTCTTGTGCTCATTGTTTCTTTTAATTTTTCAATATACCTTGGAGATCGTGCCTTGTCAATACACATAGATCTACCTCATTCTTTGTAGAGGTTGCATAGTATCGCTTCATGAATGGACCTAGTTTCTTAAACCATTTTTTTTTTTTTTTTACTGGTGGTTATTTAAGTTTTTATTCTTCCAGTTTTAATGATAAACAATGCTTCAGTGAACATCTTTGCACATATCGCTTGGCTTATTTTTGCAAGTAAATTGCTAATGAAATTGCTGAGAGGTAAATTCCTGGCAGTCAAATTGCTGTGAAATGTATAGTCAGATTGCTTTCCAAAGAGGTTATGATAATTTACATTCTCACCAGTTTGTGTGTGAGGGAGTCTGTTTCCCTATATTCTGGCCAATATTGAATACTGCCACATAGTATGAGGTTTGCCAATCTTGTAGTGAATAATTGCATAACATTTAAAGTGGATTGGCAGCTCTAAGCCCGTAAACACAGCTTGTCACTCTGACTTCCCTGTAGAGCGATCTATTTACTGGAGAACTTCTAGTATTAGTGTCTTTAGGATTTTCCTTCTGGACTAGTCAGATTCTAATGGGGTTGCCAACATGCCGCCAGCCTCTTGCCTGGAGGGCCAGTTTTCTGGAAGCCAAAGAGGTAATTCGTTTTCAGTACAGCACTCATGCCCTTAACTGTCCCTGGTGTCCCCAGCCAAGGACCCTCCTACCATCCTCCTCCCTGAGAATGTACCTCGTCTTTTTTCCTAGATGAGGGAGGTGCAAGAGTGGAAGAGGAGGTGTGGGCAGCTGATTGCTTCTTAAACAAAGATTTTAGCCAATCCTTATTTTAAGTCGCTCTCCCCTCTTCACCCTCATTTCCAGAAGAACCTGGAATTCTAATTCCTGATCTTTGCAAGGATTCTTCTTTATGAGTTAGATTGTTTCACTGCTTTCCTCACTACTAGTTTAAGGTTCAGTGTTCTGGGGTCTGCTCCATCATTTGCCAATATCAATTTATTTACCAGTTTCCAAAAATATTGCCACCTTTTCTGTTTATCCTATCTCATTTAAATAAAATGAGTGATAACTTCTGTGGGGAACAAAAGGGGTAGGTGTATGTCCCATCTGCCATTTTATCTACTTGTCTATTTAATTCCTCTTACCTCTCAAATTCCTCATCCATGGAAAGGGATGATAATAGTATTTACCGCAATAGTGAGTATTGAATGAGATAGTGCAGGGAAAAGTGCAAATCATGGTTTCTCAATAAATGTAGGCTGTTAGTGTAGTATTATCACCTATATGACTATATCCCCTCCCACACTTGTGGACTACATTGCAAATACATTACATCTTTTTTTTCCTGCCTGCCTGTCACAGCCATTTTCAATGGTTGGAGCATTTGTATTTTTACTGTAGGTGCTGGGCCAGAGATTAATCTGAGAGACAGCATGCACTTGGTTCAGATTTGTGTGCCTTGCTCTTTTTTTTTTACTGTAGAGATGATAAAATGATAAACTGACTCTTTATTGGGGATCCCCAGATGTCAGCATGTGTAGGTCTTCTCTCTTGGGCTAGTTGGTTTCCCCTAAGGGGAAATTCTAATGTTCTACTTGGGAATGGATGTCTGCTGCTAGACCTTGGAGAGCTGAACAGGATAAAAGCGCTGTGTGCCTTGCTCTTCACTATGCAGATTTGGTCAGAAGCCCTGTTCTTTGTCACTTCACTCCTGTCTTCAGTCATGCTAGGGTCCCTGAGTCTGGGAGCTCTTGGGTTCAAACGTGCCATGGAGATACCGTCTCATCTTCTGCTGGTGTGGGAGGAAGCAGTCTCATGGCTGTGTGGGATGTGGGGGGTGAGGGGGAGGAGCTCTGGGAATTGAACTGCTCGCTCATTATATCAATGCCTCCTAAACATTAATGTATTTACAATTCACCCAGCAATCTTGTTGAAGTGTAGGTCCTGATTCAGTAGGTCTGGAGGGGCCTGGAATTCTGCATTTCTAACAGGCTTTTAGAGATGCCTGTGTGGTTGGTCCACAGACGTTGAATCACAAAGCTTTCTATAGACTATCCGTCTATCTTTCCTGATACCCTGAACTTCTTGGCTTTCCTGGGGTTCTGGTGCCATGAATAAAGTTGCTTTTTGTTAGTTTCCCCTCTACAGACTCAGGCTTCAGGTTTTCCTGCTTTGCGAAATGAATGACTGCCTGTTACTATTCGAGTGAGATAAATGGATCTCTCTCTTCTGTTTTCCTTTCCTTTTCTGTTATCTTTGTCCTTGTGAGTTTATGGCTTTTGATTTCCCTTTTGTCATTTCAGTGGGGTGCAAGTGGGAGCAGAGACAGATACAGGAGTTCAAGTTGCCACATTCTCTGAAGTCAATTTAGACTATTATAAGTGTCTGAAAAACATTTTCTGACTGTAAAATTCTATAGAAGTTAGTTTAGGGGTTATTTATTGAGCATACCAGGAGGCAATGGTCAGAGGTCTCTTTCCACTCTTGTTCCATAACTAGTATCCATCAGGTATAGAAACTGCATGACTACAATACCTTGAAGAATAGGAAGAGGGAGAAAATGCATGAGAAGTATGAATATGGTGAATTTGGGTAATTGTGGATTCAACAATCACCCGTTTACTGTTGCATCTATAGGAATTTTTCCACCTTGAATGTTGAAATAATACTTCAGTTCTGATTGAATTTAAGACTGGAGGTTTGGCTATGACTAGGTAGCATCAGAGAAGCAACTGTAGGATATGAGCTGTACAAGATTCTCCCTATCTATCAATCTATCTATCTATCATCTATCTATCTATCATCTATCTATCTATCATCTATCTATCTATCTATCTATCTATCTATCTATCTATCTATCTATCTATCTATCTGTTGTGCAGGGACTCATGCAGGGTGTCAGGTGGGGTCTCTGGTACTGCTCCCCACACAAGAACACAGGATGTGGTGAGGCCAAAAAGGAACACCCACGGAGCCATAGGTAGGGGAGTCATACCACTATAGTCTTGCTGGCAGCTGGGTTGGAGACACAGGAAGCAGGACCACCTGCAACCTGCCGTGCTAACTGCAATCCGCACTTGCCAGCTCAGCCACCATCTTCTTGCTAGCCCCCATTTTCTGCTAGCATAGCCACAGCGATTATATTAGTGGCCAATGGCTCACTGGTTGCAGCTGACAGCCAACTAGCCACAGCTGATGGCCATCCAATCACAGTTGATGGCCATTTACTACCTGAGCCAGCACCTTCCCACGTGAGGGCAAGAGCCTGGAAACTGCACTCCTGGCTCTGTTCTCTCTCTCTCTCTCTCTCTCTCTCTCATCTATCTAGTCACAGATATATGTAAATGGATATATATCCCCTCCAGATATATATCCATATCCTCTAAAATTTATGTGTATGAAAGCAAATACTAATAATATTCTTTCTCTCTGCTTTTTACACAAAAGATAACGGTTGTATATACTGTTCTACATATTACCTTTTTTCATAGCAGTATTTGGTATACATCTTCATTCTTCTCATAGTTGCATACTATTCCAGTATATGAATGTTCCATAGTTTATTTAACTCATCCCTATTTGACATCTGATACTTGGGTTGTTTCCAAACTTTTGGTTTTACAAATGTTGCTGAAACCTGTGTGGTTTCACATATAAGCTGATAGATCTTTAGGATAAATTTTATAACAAGGGATTTCTAGCTTTTGTAGCTATTGCCAGTTACCAATTGTTTTCCATAAGTATTACACAAATTTATACTTCTGCCAGCAATGCTTGAGTGCATATTACTTCATAGATAGTACACCAACAGTTTCATATTTTTGCCAATCTGATAGGTTGCTTTTTTTTTTTTTTTAAAAAGGCATTTTTCTTAGTATGTATGAGTTTGAACATCTTTTCATATGTTTAAGGGCTACTTGAATATTTTGCTTGGAACTTGTATATTTTAACTGTTCGTTTTCTTTGCTATTTTTTCTACTGGATTTTTTCTTATAGATTTCTTGAAGCTCTTTTATATATTAAGGAGATATGGCACGCACCTGAAGGTGATCCTTTCTGAGTGATACCACTGTATGATTTCCTCTCCTTGAACGAGGGCAGAACCTGTGACTTGTTTCTAACCAGGAGAATATGTCAGAGGTGAAACGACTTTGCAGGTCTAGTTAAAGTTCTTAACCACATGACTTTAAGTGAATCAAAGGGGAGATTATCCTGGCTTGGTCTTTCAAAAGGAAGTCTAAGCGAGGTCAGAGACTGGAAATAGTAGAGGCTTGCTCTCTGTCTTGCTGATATTGAAGTAAGCTGCCATGAATTCTGCCAACCACATGAGGGAGTTTGCAAGCAAATCCTGCCCTACTCAAACCTCCAGGTGAGAACATTGCTTTTGAGTCATAATTAGAAAGACTTTCCCTATTCTAAGATTATAAAAAATTTCCCCATGTTTTCTTCTAGAGTTCAACTTTTTTTTTTGTACATTTAAAAATCTTGGATCCATTTGGAATTTAATTTGGCTTAAGGTGTGAGGTATCGATAACAGTTTGTTATTTTCCAGACGACTGCCCAGATACCTCAGTGCTTCTTATTTAGTTGTCCAACTTATCCCCCTCTAGTTTGAGAGACTAATGTTTTCATGAATTCTCTTGTATATTTGGATTATCTGAGCTTTTCATATTTTGGTAACATCGTTTCTTGAATGTAACTTGATACATTATTTTTTGAAAAATTTTTTTAGGGGTTGGCATTTCTTAGAAGTCAGGAATTTTACATTGCTCATCTCTGTATCTTCCGTGGCTTAGCCCACTGTTTGCATTGGAGTGTAGTAGACTCTCACTAAAGGCTAGTTGAATGAATGGATAATGGTGTTCATACAATGCAGGATGTAATTGGAGGGATGCTTTTGCTCAGTGTTAACCTTCCTTAGTCAGCAGCGGGACCTTATTTTAGTTAATTATGATTCCAAGCTCAAGCCCTGTTCTTACATGCAAGTCTATAGGAACATATTCAATGCGTATCTGTAGACTTATGATTATAATATTGACAAGTAGAACCAAAGAAAAATGCAGTGTATAGCAATGTTTTTATACCCACTCTGCAGTTGAGAAAAAGCAAAGTAAACTTGACTGAAATCAGTTAATAAGCATTTGTATTTATTGGGGGAATGGGAGTCACTTACTACTCAATCTTCTAGTTTCCTTGGGGAGGAACTTTTCTCTTGCCCCACCCCTCACCCCAACCTACAGAGCTACCATGGTTATCCATCTAGTGAGTTTGGAAGAGAAACCAGGCATACAAAGCCTAGATACTTGTTCCCACTGTGTGTATGATTGTGTGTGTGTGTGTGTGTGTGTGTGTGTATTTAACTGCTTACAGGAAGCACACATTCTAATCTGACTTCCCATGTAAAGTTTCTAAAGTAGAAATTGGATGGACAAGTGGCAATATTTACACAATGTAAAGTGGTCTTTGGAGAATACTTTCCTTCTGTGCTTGATCTTCCTAATGGCCAGGCAGGCCTGCATTTCGGCACTTCATAGGACTGAGTGAATGTGTTTACTTCCATTCGTTCCTGACACACATCTCAGGCATGTCCTTCAGCCTAGACTGGCCTTTGGTGGTAACACTGCTGATAATTTGATCTCCATCTCTTGTTTAGTTCTCAGTTGGTTTAAGACTCAGGCTAAGGAAAGGGTTATATTTAATGGGCTACCTCAAACGTTATCATTGTTTAATCTGGATTACTTTAATTGTATGCTTCCCCTAACTCTGTCCCTAAATTTTGTCTATTGAAATTACTTCATTCAACCTGTTTTGTTTTAGCATATTGTCTATTAGCTCAACCCTAAGTATTTAAAATTGAGAAAATCGACTACTTTTACTGATGGTGGTGTGTTTAATATAGCTTAAGATCATATATCCATGTACTCATTGAAGGCAGCACATATTATGTATACAGATAGGTTTATTCACTATTTTCAGAGAGTGAGCAGAGCCTGTGAAATTTATTAAATATTACCACAATAAGAAAAAAGGACAAACCACAAGAGAAAAACAATCCGTACATGAGATTTCACTGCAAACTAGACTATTTCAGTGTTTATAAATATTCGTCTGTGGAGAGAAGTACGTGTATTATGATAATTATGCATTAGTGCCTCATTAGTAGGGGGTTACATCCATGCTGTTTCTTTTTCCTCTAGTGTGTTTCTGATAAGTTAGCATTTTTAAAGTCTTATTTAAAATGTAATAAAAACAGGAGAGGTTGTGTGTGTATATTCAAAAATAGATCATTTGTAATCCTTTAGCCACGGGCTTCTGAGCTTACAGAAAGATGTAAAAATTGCCTTCCTTATTCAGAATCGGAACCTAATTATTTGAAAAGTAGGCAAGCAGGTCAAATCAGAACAGAACTTTTACCGTATTGACATTTTATTCTTGATGCCATTATATACATTTTAATTCTAGATACCTATGTTTTGTAAAAGAGACCCTTTCAAGACCTGCACCCCAGAAACGTCTTCATCATGCACTTTGTAGGTACATTCTAATTGCAAACCCCACAGACATTTTTCTGTGATCTTATTTGATATTTCTGACAAATTTCATATAGTTGATCAGCTTCTCCTTTCTGAAATTATGTACACCTTTGGCTTCTAGATATTTCACATTACTTATTTACTTTCAGCCTCTCTGACTGACTGCTGTTTCTCCATTTCTTTTATGAGATCCTCTTTATTTTCTTTGCCTGTCCCTAACATATTCTCCCGGATTCCGTTTTTCCCTTTGCTCTGCTCTGCTCACACTTCTGCTCATACGTCATACTCTCCCTATGGTAGATGATCTTCTTCATTCTCATGATTTCAGTTCTCATCACCTAAATGCTGATGATTCCTAAGTTGATATTTCTGTCCTGTGTTGAATCTGTGAATTTCAGGTTGCCATTTCCAACTGCTTATTGGATACTTCTATCTAGAAATCTCATAGGAACTCAGAACTTAACTAAAGACCAACTGGAATTCATCATCTTCTCTCATAAGCTTGTCCCCATTTCTTTATTCTGTTTTAGATGATGGTATCACTGTTCAGTCACAGACAAGAAACTTCGAAGTTACCCCTGAAAGCTTTCATTATTTTCTTTCCCATGTCACCACCAAATTGCCAAATTTACCTCTCAGTATGCTCCCAAATCTATCCTGTCATTTGGCTCTATCACACCACATCCCCGTTTAAAGTTCTGACAATGAACTACTTGGACTATTGCAAGTGACTTTTTACAGGTTCCCCTTGTGTGTAGTCTTGTCCACTTCAAAGCCACTCTCATACTGCTTTAAAATGCATCTCTGCCCAGGCACTGCCCTTCTTAGAACTCTTCAATGGCTTCTATTGTATGAAGAATAGAGATCAAGCTTTTAATATGCAATACAAAGCCTTTTATTTGAAAGGAAGAGGAGTGGGAACTTTTCGAGGCTTAAAGTTAAAACCACATAGAAATGTAAAACATAACAACAACAACAAAAATCACCATTCCCCACGTTTGCTCCCAGGAGTCGACACTGTTAGGAATATATTTCTACATCAAGATTCTTAAGTGCAATAACAGAAAATGCTGGCCGATTTATGCAGGAAAGGAATATAGATGGTCCGGACTTACGATTTTTTTGACCTTATGATGGTGCGAAGGCAATATGCATTCAGTAGAAACTGTACTTTGAATTTTGAATTTTGATCTTCTCCTGGGCTAGTACTGCTAGCATGCAGCACAGTGTTCTCTGAGGATAATGGCAGCTCCCAGTCAGCCTCACGATCATGAGGGCAACAATAGGTACTCTACAGTGTGTGGCATTGCCAGAGGTTTTTGGATATTGTGCTCTGTGTTTTCACATCCTATTATGTCTACAAAATGCCCATTTGAGTCTCCTGCTTCTGGTGCGCAGAAGAGGAACTCTTGAAATGAGATTTAAGATAATTGCCCAACTGTAGGCTAATGTTGTATTCTGAGCACGTTTAAGGTAGGCTGAGCTAAGTATGATGTCTGCTAGGATGTTTGAATTATATTTTCAGCTTATGATGGATTTATCAGGATGTAACCACATGGTAAGTTGAGGAGCATCTTTATGTTAAAAAAGATATTTGGTAGCTTTCAGGATCTACAGAAGGGAGAACAAAAGTTGAGGATAATACAGCCAGGAGGCAACAAGGCACAACGCCCAAAATAACACCGAAGAGGTTACTGTCACGGCCGCTGTGTGATAGCTGCTGTGGCCTGCATCACTGACACTACTCTTCAGTAGAAATTGGATGATGGCTCTGACACCTCAGTCATTGCTTCCCAGGAACTTGATCCCTCTGCCACTGCTATATACAGATATTCCTGGTCTCTGCACCTCTGGGCCAGGTGCTTTGCAAGCAACTATCTGGGATTTTCAAAGACAAAGGCGAGAAGAGGTTGAGTAGGGACTCTGGAACCAAATTTCTTGGGTTGCACTTTGTTCTTCTATTTATGGATTGTAACTCTGGGAAGGTTACGTAACCTCTCTGTGTCTGTTTCCTTTCCTTTAAAATGGGGATAATAGTTGTAATTACTTCATGGGTTGTAGTGAGAATTAAATAAGTTATTCTAGGCAAGTTGCTTAGGAATGTTCCTAAAGCACAGTAAGTGTATAAAGTATTAGCTGTTATTAGTTCACATTATATAGTGAAACTTGATTCTACTGCCCACTAAGATGTATAAGCAGGGGGAGAATTACACTGATTTAGAAAAGGAGTTCAGATAGGGGGGTAGACAGATAGAATGACCACTATCACATGTATCCTTTTGGACTTTCACCCATACATTTGCAATTTAACATTTGTGTGTGTGTGTGTTAGGATGCTCAACTCAAACTTAGTTCCAACTACCCAGACAAAAAGGATAGGAATTTATTGGCTTTTGCAATCAGACTTCAGAGAGGATGGAGATGCAGCTCGGTAAGGACAGCTGGAAGCATAGACTTCAGTGTCACTGACTCTTGTCTATTGCTTACCTCTGCTTCTCTTGGTGTATCAGTATCATTCTCTTATGTCTGATGTTTCTACAAGACTGAAAGATACTATCTCTGGCAAAATGCAGGCTTTCTATGTCTCTATTTCAACATCAAAGAGGCCCTCTGATGCCTAGGTAAAGGATTCGGTGAATGGGCTGTGATTGGGTTGACTCGGGTTAATCACTGTGGTGGGGAAGTCTTACCATCAGGGAACATGAAAGCTCTTACTAAGACCACTTGTTTGAAATTTGGGACAAATATTTTTTCAGAACTGAGGAAGGAGTACTTGGCAGGCAGTTTTATGTATTTTACATATAATTAACCCTTGTGGAAAGCTAAAAATTCCTTTACATTCAAAAAATCTTTAAAAAATGGTAATACAAATAGCCCATAACAAAAGTGCTAGGTAATGAATTTTAAAGCCTTGGCGATCAGCAGTGTGTTAACTTGGGCTGCCAGGTTAACTTGTATAGTTTCTTGGAATAAACTTCTATCATCTTTTAATTGTAGAGTATCCTGAGTTTGCAAGGGAGCTTTAAAAAAACTGTTACTGTTTGCAGCCACTTATCTGTGTGAATCAATTCTCTGCAACCAAAACAAAATACAGAAAAACAAATAAAACAAAACAAAAAGCAGGGATACTGCTATGATTCTGTCATCTACCACTTCTCATTTTTAATTTTGTGTTCAATGAAACTAATTGTTCTCATTGATTGACTTCATACTAAGTAAAGGTTTTACATTTTAATTTATAAAAGTAATGTATACTAAAAATATTGCTTTCATGTGTTTTATTTTCTTGTAAGATTTTGTTTGAAAGGATTCTATTGCTAATAATTTGAAAACCAATATATTAGAGTAGTGGTCAGCAAAAGTTCTGTAAAGGGCCAGATAGTAAATATTTTAGGTTTTGCAGGCCATATGGTCTCTGTTGCAATGACTCAACTCTGCCATTGTAGGTTGAAAGTAGCCATAGACATTACATATATGAACTATGGTGACTGTGTTCTAATAAAACTTTATTTATAAAAACAGGTGTCAGACTGGATTTGGCTCTCAGACTGGGCTGTAGTTTGACAACCCCTGATAGATTGGACTATCCAAATTGGTTACCTAGTTACATGTAATGAAGGAGGCATAAATGAGCTGCCCTCTCATTCTGTTTTAACAGGTACTTTCAGGAGGAGTCTTCTAAACAGTTCTGATTTTAGTAATATTACCTTGTGTGTGGCTTAATTGATATTGTATTGTGTTTTGTCAAATTGTTTTTGAAACCTGCCATCTTTAAATTAGCCCAAATATGCAACTTTTTATATGTTCCTTAACATAAAATAATCTGAAAGAGTTTGCATGTCCTATGTTTGATGGTAATTATTTTTTATGGTGGAGATTTACTCAACTAATCCTAACTTCTCATCTCCTTTGCTAGAGTAACTGTAGAGTTTAAATTAGGCATACTAATCTAATCTTCCAAATTGATGTTTCTTTTTCTTTTGCTCACAAGAGCTTGGATCATCTGAAAAAGGTCCTGAATAAATGTATCATTTGTCACTAGCTAAAAACTGTCATCATTAACTTGATTAATCAAATGCTGCTCTTAAAGATGGATCGAAACACAAAATAGCCAGCCGGGTTCCACATAATAAAGAGATTAATTTGACACACAAGACAACCAATTTAGTATTACTCACTGATCATGCTTTATTTAGAAAGCCATCAATTAGTATATTTTTCCTTGATGTACTATTTTGTCTTTCTAACAAGAAATGATGATTTTCTCAAAAGTTAATCTGCTTTCCTTAACTATAAAAGGATTTTTATCTCAGCATTCTTAAATTCCAAAATGTGATACTGTCTTATGAGTAAAGCGGAAATTAATGATGGATTAAAAAGCTTACAGTAGAATTCTTTTTTTTTTTTTAGGATATTCCTAATTTTACTTTTGTAACATGATTCGGAAGAAGTCACAGCAATAGAGACTCTGTTTTTCCTTCTTTTAGTTGGAGATAAAAATAGCCTATGTACACATACTGAGATGTGAATTGTGCACTAACTTGCAAAGAAGTGAGATTTTTACCATTTTGTGTGTGTGTGGTGGTGGTTGGTAGAGGTTTTGGCAAAGTAAAAAGAATATTAAGTCATGGTATTAGTTTTCTTTATATGATTGATAATTAAAGCAACTGAGCAAGGCATATTCATGAGGTTTATGTGGCATATGGACTTTTAAATCACACCCTATTGATAGCGTTTCTTATTATGAGGGGGAAAAACAGCAGCAAACATTTCATTAACTAATTTAGGGCTAATGATACTTTCTGGAGTTGTGTTTACTGTGAGTGAGAAGTTGGATTTGATATTTAAAGAGTTCTGAGATGGATTCAAATGCTAGACTTGAGAAATTTTTAAAAAGAGATATGCTTTTTCATTAATAGTTCATGGACATTTACCATTTGAAAGGCTGATCTAATGTATTTTAGAACAAATTACGGGTTATTAGGTGACATGCTATTTATGGATTTGACAGATTGTTGAAATCTGTTTTGTCCTGTTTCTTGTTTTTTTTTTTTTTTTTGTGAGGCGACAGAAGGCTATGTGTGTGAAGTGTATATATTTCTCGCATATGTGTGAATGGTTGGTGTTTCTGCCTTGGTGTGGCAGCCTCCTGGTGATGGTGGAAGCTTTCCAGTATTCCAGGCATCTCTGAACCTGGATAACGAGACCATGGATGATAGCCTAAGCTAGACTTTCCTGGTTCTGCAATTCATCTTGCAGGCTTTCACCCAGTGAGCTGGATAACAATCAAATAAAAAGTAGTTATTAAACATTCCTTAGGTACCCAGTATTGTGGACCACTCTGATGCTTGCTTAATGATCTTAATGTATCTTCTCTCTCTACAAGGCAGGAGTCTTTGGAAACTGGAATTGGGTCCACAGTAGAAGTGGACAGCACTTTCCTTGTTGTTGATTTGAAGGAGTGTACATAAAGACTAAACATTTCAAAATTGTTTAATGGATTTTAGAAACTTGTTTCCAAGAAGGTAATCCTGGACTGGGAGCTAGAACTATTGTGTTCTAGTCATATATCCACCGATACACAGCTGTGTCACCTTGGGCATGTTTCCCTGCTCTTTTAGAGGTTGGAAATGTATAGATTTATTGCTCAGATAGAAAGTGGGCAACATGAGAGGACAACATGAGAAGAATATATTAATATTTTAATAGCGTTCAGAGACACAAGCATGAACAGTTGTAGAAAATATGTACTTGAGGGAAAAATAAGTGTATCATTGAGAATGAATCCTCACAAAGCTGAAAGAATCTGTTAAGGATTGATGGTTTCAATCCATTCATTTATTTCTCATTTCTTAAAAGCAGAAACATCTCCTGCTGCCTTTCCTGCTGCCTTTCCTGCTGCCCTTTCTCCTGATTACGAAAAAGAGATTTTTCTTTTGTAGAAAATTGTGAAAATACAGAAAATCAAAAGAAGAAATGAAAACAATTTTACTACCTAGAAATAAAGCCCTTAAGATTTTAATATAACCTTATAGTTGTTTTCCCTCTGTATGTTTATGTGTGTATACCCATAATTGGAATCACACTGAATGTAGTATTTCCAGTGTATTATTATTTAATAATATACTGTGAACAATTTCTCACATTGAGTATTCGTCTAAAATACTTTTTAAATAAATGCACAGTATTCCAGAACATGCAACTTATGTAAAATATTTTCTTTCCCATTACAAAAAAACTTTTCGCCAAAAAATTTGGAAAGTATAGAAAGAGAGAAGAAAAAAAAATCAATGATAATTCTATTATCCAAATAAATTAGTCTTTTCTTCCAGTCTGTTTTTCTATGCAGTCATTGTACTTACAATTTATTTTCTGTCTTTTTGTTTAATAGTATGACATACATATTTTCCTGTATTATTAAAATTTATGTTATATATGAACATTAAAATTTATAGTTATTTTGTATTATAGGATTAATATTGATAATTAATATTTCTGTGTGATTTTGTATAATATATGCAATAATATTTTACAGTTTATGCACTTAACATTTATTGAGAGCCTATTATGTGCTCGACTCTTGGCATACATATGTGAACCCACCAGATGGTACAAATTATGAATGATAGTACATATTCTTTCATAATATTTTTGTTTCCATTACTAATATATCTTTACATGTGAACTAATATTTTGATCCTGTCATTGTGAGTAGCTGCATTGTAATCCAATTGTATCATTATTTGGATTGTTGTCAATTTTTCCCTAAGAGTTTTGTGATGAATGTCTTTATAGTCAGTTATTTTCCACATTCTTATTTACCCATGACAATTTTCTAGAGTGTAACATTTTTATTAAAAGGCATACATATTTTTAAGACTTTTGGTATTTCCTGCCAAAATGTTATTCAGGAAGGTTGTACCAATTTTCATTCCTAACAACAATGTATATTCCCAGGCAAAAAATGATATATTATTGGTGTTTTAATTTTAATATCTTTAATTACTAGTATGTGATTTTTTTCCTAAATATTTATTGACCACTTATATTTCTTCTTTTGTAAATTATTTTATTTGTATTTATATGAATTGTTAGAATGTTAAAATTGTTAATCATTTTTCTATTGTATATATATTTCCAGTCTGCTGTTTGATATAATTTTTTATTGTGTTTTTGAAATTCAGAACTTGTATGTTTTAATGTAGTCAAATTTATCATTTTTTTTTCATTTTTATTGCTGCCTTTGGTTTTATGCCAGAAAGCCCCCTTCTTCCCATCACTTCAGGATTATAGACATTTAAAATTTACATGATTTCATTTTAAAATTTAACTTCCTAATCTAAGTGAAAATTATTTATTTTGGTGAATAACAATGTAAAGACAAACTTTTTATTCCTCCTAAGTAGCTGACCAGCGATCTTCTAAAACTTAAAAGTTTTTAAAAGGGTGTTTTAAAATTGCCAATCAGATAATCTTTTCTCCCCATTTCCTCTTCTTACTTTTTTACTTTGGGTCATGTGTTAGCGATTTTGGTCTTTATATTTTAAATTTTATGAACATTTCTTTGAGGCCTTACTATATGGGTATGGTCAACTTTTGTGATGTTTCATTCGTTTTTGGAAGGAATGTATTCTCTGTTGGTACAAAATTCTCATGTAAAATAATTAAATCACACTTTTAAAAATGTAGTATTCAAACATCCCCTTTTAAAAATTTATTTTTATTCCACTTAATCTGTCAGTTTCTGAGAGAGGTATGTTAAAGCCTCCTTCTATGATTGAGAATTTATCAAATTACCCTTTCTTCTTTGATAATTTTATTATGTTGTTAGGTACATAATGGTTCACAACAATTCATATTCTTGATAATTAGTGATGATATTCTTTAACGATTTTGAATTTTGAGTTTTGAGTTTGAATTCTGTATTGTCAGATATGCCTGCACCTACTTTGTTTTTGGATTTTTCTGGTTTATCCCTGTTGTTTCAGAATTATTTTTAATTTTAATAAAAAACTGCAAATAGTTTTAATAGTCAAATACTATTAAAAAGATTATACTAAAAACCTTTAGTACCTATTTTTTTCCTTGCTACCACTCCCCAAAGATACCCACTTTTAATTTTTTGAGTTGTTTTTTTCTGGTATTTACCCCCAAGTTTCTAAATAATGTGCTTACATTTTTGTTGACTTGTTATTATCCAAAAAAAAAGAACTTCTCTGTATTCTCCCAGTACAGTTATATCATAATTTTTGGTTAAATAAATATTCAGTATTTACTTTACATGTAGCTAACCAATACAGCTAAATTGTTGAGTACTTAGTATGTACCAGGCATATCTTTAAACACTTACATTCATTAATTAATTTCATGATCACAATAATTCTAATAAGTGCTATTATGACTCATTTATCCATTTTATAAACGGGAGAGTTACCGCTCCGAGCTAAGGCTCCTTATGACTATGTAAGTATTTTCACTATTGAGCCAAAGCAAGAACTAGGATTATGTCCTCTTTCTTATTCCATGTTTTGATTTTCTTGCCATTTGTAATTGCCTTATTTTAAAATATGCTTTATTTGCTTCATCACTAATTCTTCCCTCAAAGCGGATATAGGACCCCACTGAATATTATTTTCTTCATGGTCAAAACATAGTAATTATTCAATCAGGCCCCCTTCCTCCTATGCATTCCTTCTGGCATCTTACATCCTCTTGCTCCAATGGAGAAAGATTGTTTCCTAAGCCTGCACTCTTTTGTTAGATTTCTTATATCCTAATTCATGTATTTTTTTCCTTTCTTGCTCCTGCGTTTTGATGGAGTTCTTTCTCCAGTAGTTTTCTGATAAATGGTGCAGAAGAGATACATTTTTTAAGATTGTCCAAAATATATAAGGAACTCATAAAACTCAACAACAACAACAGCAAAACAAACAATACAATTAAAAAATGGGCAGAGGACCTGAATAGACATTTCTCCATAGAGGACATACAGATGGCCAATAGGCACACGAAAAGATGCTCAACATCACTAATCATCAGAGAAATGCAAATGAAAACCACAATGAGATACCACCTCACACCAGTTAGAATGGCTATCATCAACATGACAAATAATAATAAATGTTGGAGAGGCTGTGGAGAAAAAGGAACCCTCATACACTGCTGGTGGGAATGTAGATTGGTGCAGCCACTATGGAAGGCAGTGTGGAGATTCCTCAAAAAATTAAGAATAGAATTACCATACGACCCGGCAATCTCTCTCCTGGGTATCTACCCCAAAAATCTGAAAACATTTATCTGTAAAGATGTATGTGCTCCAATGTCCATTGCAGCTTTATTTACGGTGGCCAAGACATGGAAACAACCAAAGTGTCTTTCAATAGATGATTGGATAAAGAAGTTGTGGTATATATACATAATGGAATACTATTCTGCCATAAGAAAAGATGAAATAGTACCATTTGTGACAACATGGATGGATTTTGAAATTATTATGCTAAGGGAAATAAGTCACACAGAAAAAGTTGAGAACCATATGATTTCATTGATATGTGGTATATAAAACTGAAAGCAACAAAGGAACAAGATAAACAAAGAAAGAAAACTCATAGACATAGACAATAGTTTAGTGGTTACCAGAAGGTAAGGGGGGAGGGAGGTGGTAGATGAGGGTAAACAGGATCAAGTATATGGTGATGGAAGGAGAACTGACTCTGGGTGTTGAATATATAATGTGATATATAGAAGATGTATTACAGAATTGTATACTTGAAACCTATACAACTTTACTAACCCTTGTCACCCCAATAAACTTTAATTAAAAAAAAGATTGTCCATAAATACATATTTATTTTACCTTACACCCATTTTGCTTGGATGTAGAATTCCAAATTGGAAATAATTTTCTAACAGAATTTTGAAAGCATTGATTCATTTCTTTCTAGGTTTTTATATCATTCTTAAGAAGCCTGATACCAGTTGATTTTCTTACCTTTGTATTTAACTGTTTTCCTCTCTGGAAGCTTTTATGACTGTTTTTATTCCAATACAGTATTACTTTCATGATGTTGTATCTTTGTGCTCATCTTTAATCATTTAATAAGCTGGCCAATTTTTTTTTTTACTTACTTTTCTGGAACTTTTTAATATAGAATTTTATATCCTCATGTTCTGATTTCTTACATTATTTCTTCAATAATTTACTCTCCACCCTCTCCTCTACATTTTTTGTCTTGAACTCTTCGGTAGATATTCACCTGTTATCCATCATTTTACTGTTTTGTTCACGGATATTTCATCAACTTTATCTTTCGTTCCTTTTATTGATAAAAAAATTTCTGCTGTCAAATTTTTAATTTGAAGAGCTCTTTTGTGATGTTGTAATGCTTCTTATAAAATATTATTCTGGTTTTGTTTCAGTGATGCAACATCTCTTATCTCTCAGGCTTAATATTGACTTAAGAAAATAATTTCTTTTGCTTCTTACATTGTTCATATTTCATTTAAGTTGCCCTCTTCCACCCCTATTGTTAGATTTTATTCTCTTAGCTTTTCCCAAATATCTGTTGATTTTTGGTTATGCATTCTCCTTAAAGGGTGAGGGTAACTAGAAACTTCCTTCTTGGATATTAATATGATTGGGACTTATAGCATGGTGATTTCACCATAGAGTAAGATTAATTTGATGACATTGGTTTTTCACTGGGGATACAAAAGTTTCAGAATCTTTGGGGTTTTTTTAGGCTAGTCAATACTTCAAGAAAGGAATTCTCCCATCCTCTTTTTTGTAGTTATAAATTTGGCTGCCAAAGTTCTGGGGTTGTGGGTCTTAACCATGTTGGCAAGTAGACCTTCGCTTTGTTTTCCTGTTTTCACTGGAATGACTCTCCCACCCTTGTGAATACATCGGACCACCCAGAAAATCCAGGGTAATCTTCCCATCTCAACCCTTAACTATCACCTCTGTGACCTCCCTTTTTCCATATGATGTAACATAGTTAGAGGTCCTGGGGATTAGGATATGGACACCTGTGGAGGCCATTACTTTGCCTAGCACTTCCTGGCTAGGATGGTTGTACAGTATTCCTTGTTCCTTTTGTGGCATTGAAATTAACTGGAGACTCTCCCATTTCTCTGCCCTGCACCCAACTCAGGAATCTCCCTTGTCAGAATTCCAATTTTAGAAATCAGTTCTCATGGCTCCATTCTAGAGACAAATTTTGGAGTCAGAAAGACCCAAGAAAATGTTGTTTTGTTTTTTTTCTTTGGGTGAGTTATTTTGCCTACATCTCATACCCTTGTCTTTATGCTGCTTTCTGTGCTCCTCTTCTTTACAGGTCCTCTGTTGGATCAGAGAGACTGGATGTGAGGGTCAGCACTTCGTGCTTGATAATATACTTTTAAGCCAACTCCTCGCTGCCGACCTGTTATTCCAACATGCTCCTCCTGATCAGATAGAGAGAGTAGGAGGATGCAAAAACAACTTTGTCCTAACCTTTTTGGGTTACTGAGTGTAGAAGAGGAAGCAATGCAACTCAAGTTTTATGAGAACCTTTTAGTGCTCAGGCCGTACTCTGTCAGGACATCTCCTGCTTGGTCGGAGGGAACCATGGGGTTTGAGACTGTCAACTGCATTCAAAGGGTATATGAGTATTAACATTACTTTTGGAAATATGTGTTCTGAGAGCTGCAAATTCTCAATGCCTGTTAAACCCTTGTCATTACGACATAGAATTAAACCCATTTTCAAAGTAACTGCAGCTAAAAGACTTCTGTGTCTCATTGCTTGGGATTCAAGTGTTACATATACTTTTGCAGTTCCTGCATCACAGGTGATTGTGTTTGTAACTGGTTTTGTGGCAGTGAAAACAAGGTCACATAGCAAAGAAGCCTAACTCTGGTTTGTCTGCCTTTTCTCATTGGTTTTATATTCTCCAGAAATTTCTCTTTGTTTTGATCTGCAGGTGGCACCTCTCCTCTGCTTCTGGCACTGCAGTGGATTAAAAAAATATATTTTTTTTTCCTGTAATTTTAGACTTTGGGGAAGAAAATTTATTGTTTTATCATTTATTAGCCATACCAAATAGGAACATTCAGCCTAGTTTTTTAAAGAAAGTGAGCCCAGTTATAAGAGCTATTAAGAGTAGCAAAGGTACAGAAGTCACTATCATGCCAGTTCAGCACCTCAGGCCTGTCAAAGAAATACACACAAGTTTGTTCCCAGCACTTGGATCACTGAAGAAATGCCACAAGATTTAAACATGTAATTGTTACTGCCATCTACGAGAAGGAAGACAAGAAGAAAAATTATGACAATTGTAGCATGTTTGTTCTTTCAGCAGCAGTAAATTGGCAAAATTTTTCTGGATGACGTATATAGAAAATGCCTCTGGTGCCTCATTTCATATCTCCTCAGCCCACCTCAGGCAGCGGCAGCTGCATGAGACAGTTTCATGCAAGTTCATACTCACCTTGTGCTGACAATGCCGTGCTTCCTGTGTGCGCTGTGTGTCTTTCTGCTCTCTCCTCTCGGGCATTCTCTGATGCCACAGGAGCCTGCTCATTCCCCATGCAAGTGTAACCTATACGTGCATGGCTGTTAATGCCCCCAAGGTCAACCCTCAACCAGTGTGGGACAGAACCCAGTGGATAAATGCTCCAGCCTGCTGTCCTTTGGGTGGACAATTCTGGGGCATTGTGCATACGTCTCAAGTGGTCCCGAATGGATCAAGTCCTTATTGCCTGAAGCTGGGGAGCTTGGTAATGCCATCTTACTTTGGTTTTTCCTTCTTTTTTTTAATTCTCCTGGTTCCTTTACCCATGCTTCCTGGAAGCACCTCTCAAGAAATTACCTGTACCCAAGGCCTTGTCTCAGGCTCTGCTTTTGATGGAACCTAAACTAAGACAATATCATTAAGTGTCTACTCTAGAATTTTAATGAAGCTTTAAATAAGATTGAGGTGCTTCCCAGCTGGCTATGACTCTATGGGGAATGTAGAAAAAGAAGAGAGAACACCACTGGGGTTCTCAATAAGTTTTATTGGCGTTCAGAAACATTATCACAAATAAGAGCATAACTGCTCAGAAATTCTTCTGGTTTATCAGTGTCCCAGGGCCACAATAGCGTGGGTAACGAGTGTGGATGAGGAAAATAGCTGCTATTTGTTGCATGTTTTCTACGGGGCTCGTTTTATGCATTGCATTGAATCCACTGAACAACCCTTAAAGATGGACATTGGAATCCTCACTTTACAAAAATCTGAGTATAAAACAATTAAATAACTTGCCCAAGGCCATAATAACCAGTAAATGGCAGATTCCAGTTTAAGTGATTTTACTTCAAAACATATCTTGTTTATATCGCTTCACTGGTAGTGATTTAAAATGGATAATGGTATATAATACATAGTCACATGTTCAATTTTTAAAAAAAACTTTCTTTTCTTTTTTTTTAAAATTAAAGTTTATTGGGGTGACAATTGTTAGTAAAATTACATAGAGTTCAGGTGTACAATTCTGTATTACATCATCTATAAATCCCATTGTGTGTTCACCACCCTGAGTCATTTTAAGTGAAAATAGCAAGGCAAGGAAAAGAGCAGTGTGTATGGCATATGTAAGAATAAATAATAAATAATACATAGAGCATATCTTTGGAAGAATATACGAGAAAATGATTTACAGTAAATACTTCCTAAACCGGCTTAGAGCAGAGCTGAGAGAGAGATATCATTTTCCCTGTATACCTAAAGTTTTTTTCTAAAACTGTATTTTAAAATTTTTATTCAAGGTAATATGTACACATGATACAAACTCAAGGATCCAAACAGGTATACAGTGAAAATGATATCTCTCTCTCTCTCTGCTCTGCTGGATATTCTTCCAGAGATATGCTCTGTGTATTATTTATTATTTATTCTTACATATGCCATACACACTGCTCTTTTCCTTGCCTTGTTATTTTCACTTAAAATGTCTTAGAGATCCTTTCAATTAATTTACAGAAATCTGATGCATTATTCTTCACTGTTGCAGAGTATTCCATTGTATACATGTATCCTAATCTATATTACCTGTTAAATTTATTATGTAAAAAAATGAATGCTTTTTTGATACTGCTTGAACCAACTATTTAAAAATTCTTCTAAAACAGATTAGTGGTATGAATTATCTACAACTTACAAAACATAGGGAACTCTTTTCTAAAAATTTTAAATGGTTCTTTTATCTGTTAATATACAGGAAACTTTGAACTGAGTAAAATTTACATTCCTTTTAATTAGATATCTCTCTGTTTCTCTGTCTCTCTATCTCTTCTCTGTCTTTCTCTCCCCCACGCTTGATAACCATCTTTTAAATTATGCTCACTCTCAGAAGTCTAAGGATTGAGTTTGGAACTTGTGGTGCCAATTTAATACCATTTCGGTTGGCTTATAAGTCTTTTGAGAAGCAGGCACCAATTTCAGAAACTTTTTTTTTTCCCATTAACATTTATAAAGTAACCATATTGGTTATAGATTTTTTATTTCAAGTGGCGTAAGAAAATTCAAAATGTGTACATTGAAGGACTCCAAATAGTTATTCTTACTTTTCTTAGATTCATAAAGCCATACTGAAATTTGGGTTCGAGAGTATACCTACTTTTATGACTGAGGGAAGATTTCATGAGCTTCCTAATGACACTAGTAAACTGTAATTTGCCAAAGGTCTGATCTTTCATATTATCTTTTATTTTATCCTGTGTATTGGAACTAGAATAACCTACTCAAGCTCAGTTTTTGAAAAACTGCCCATTAATGTACGTATTTTTTCTTTTCCTTTTTTTTCCCCTTTTTTAATTAAACATTTTATTTTGAGATAATTGTAGGTTCCCAAACAATTGTAAGAAACAATACAAAAAGATCCCATGTTCCCTTTACCCAGTTTTCCCCAATGATAATATCTTGCAAAATTAGTACAATAATCACAACTTGGATATTGATGTTGATACAGTCAAGATGCTAAACATTTCCATCACCACAAGGACACCTTATGTTGCCCTTTTTTGGTCACATCTACTTCCCTCCCACTCCTACCCTCTCTTTAACCCCTGGCAACCACTTATCTGTGTTCCATTTCTATAATTTCTGTCATTTCAAGAATGTTACATAAATGTAATCATGTAGCTTCTTAAGGAATTAGAGCTAAATTCATAGATAATATTCCTAAACATTTTCTGTGTCACATAGGTCTGATTTTTAAAAAATCAGATCACCTCTGACATATTCAACATTTTAATGTATAGAAATTCATTCAAACCTACTGAATTAGACTGGATTCCCTGGAAACTGAGGTGGAGACTTGTGTATAGAAGGTCTACTGGGGTTTGGTCTCATTAGACACCCCTGAAAGGAAGTGAGGAAGGCAGGGTTGGGCAGAAGGGGAAGCTGGCCCACCAAGCAGTTGCCACTGTCTCACATCATGTTACAGGGAGCTGTAAAACCAGGTGGTTCTTTAGACTTGTTCCAAGTTGGGAGAAAGGGGCTGGACCTATATGTCTCTATTCAGTTCATTTGATTCTTCATATACATTTTAGAATCAGCTTAGAGATTTCTACAAAGGATCCTGCTGGGATTTTAATTTGAATTGTGTTGAATCTATAAATTTATTTGGTAGGAATCAATGCATTAAGAATATTTATTCTTCCAATTGTTAAATATGTGTATCTGTATTTATTTAGGTCTTTGATTCATCAGTGTTTTGTAGTTTTCAGTATATATACAGATCTTGTATATATTTTGTGAGATTTATACCTAAGTATTTCTTGTTTTTGGTGATACTATAAATGGCATTTAAAAAAAATTCAATTTCCAGTTACGCGTTGCTAGTATATATTGTCCTGTGATCTTGCTAAACTAACCTATTGAGTAATACTTGCTTTAGAATTTTTTTTCTTAAATAAAGAATCATATCAATAGTGTGTTTTTACTTCTTCCTTTCTAATAGGTATGGCTTTTATTTCTTTTTCTTGCTTTTTCTCATTGGCTATGTCCTTCATTCAGTGTTAAAATGGAAATGGTGAGAGCAAACATCCCTGCCTCATTTCTGATCTTGGGGCAAAACATTTAGTCTTGAAGTATGTATGACGTTAGCTATAGGTTTTCTGTAGCTGCTCTTTATTAGAGTGATGAATTTCTCTTCTATTTCTAGTTTGCTGAGGGGTTTTATGGTGAATGGATGTTGAATTTTATAAAAAAAAATTTCTGCATCTATTTAGATGATAACAGTTTCTTCTTTAGTCTTTTGATATGGTGAATTGCATTGTCTGATTCTTTAAATGTTAAACGACCCTTGCGTTCCTGGGATAAATTCTGTTTGTTCATGCCATATTAATTTTATAAATATACTGCTGGATTTTATTTGCTAATATTTTGTGAGGGTTTTTGTATCTATGTTCATGAAAGATAAAGATTTGTTGGAGTGTCTGTCTGGTTTTGGTATCAGGGCTAGCTTATAAAATGAGCCAGGAAGTATTCATTTCTCTTCTATTTTTTAGAAGAGTTTGTATAGACTTGACTTTTTTGATAATTTTTTCTTCCTTAAAAGTTTGAGAGACTTTGACAGTAGAGCCATTGAGCCTGTAATTTTCTTTGTATGAAGTTTTTAACTACAAATTCATCTTCTTTAGTAGTTATTAGAAAATTCAAATTATCTATTTCTTCTTGAGTAAGCTTTGGTAGTTTGTGTCTTTTAAGGAATCTGTCTACTTCATCTATTTTGTCAAATACATGGCCATAAGATTGTTAGTAATACTCAGTAATACTTAGTAATCCTTGTAGGATTGTATGATCTGTAGTGATATCCCTCTTTCATTTGTGATATTGGTAATTTGCATCTTCTCTCATTTTTTCATAATTAATCTGGCTGGAGGGTTTTCAACTTTGTTGATATTTTCAGAGAACCAGCTTTTTGTTTCATTTTTTATTTCTATTTTTAAATTAATTGATTTCTGCTCCTATCTTTATCATTTCATTTTTCCTGCTTGTTTTGGGTTTAATTTGTACTTCTTTTTCTTGTTTCTTAAGATGGAAGCTTAGATCATTGATTTGAGAGCTTCCCCCCCCCAATAAAAGCATTTAATGCTATAAATTTTGCATTGTTTTAGCTTCATCACAAATTTTACTATGTTGTGTTTTTATTTTAATTTAATTAAAAATATTTTCTTAAAATTTTTTTAAATTTAAATATAGTAGGCGAATAGTCTTACATTGATTATATTAGTTTCAGGTGTACAATATACTGATGTGACATTTTTATACCTTACAATGTCATTTTATACCTTACAATGTCATTCTGGTTATCGTCTGTCACTGAGTAAACTTATCACAATATTTATTATTTGTGCTTTTGTTTCCATAGAAAGGCCTGTCTTTCCTTATATTTCAAGCTACTTGGTTTCCCTATGATCTTAGCTCTATGATAGGTTCAAGAAAAGTCATGATTTTATACTCTATATGGGTTTTTATTTTTGTTCTGGTAGGAGTGATGCTATTTTCAGCTTACTACATGTGAGGTGGAAGTGGAATTCCTCCAGCTGCATCTTTCAGAGGCCATTCTTCTGCTCTGAAAGGCCAGTGCTTCTGGATAGTGTAGTATATGATAGGTACAGTGGATCCCACAGTTATACACACACTGCCTTATACAACTTTGCTGTAGACTAGGTCCCTTGATTTGATGGAGTGTTTTGTGAGATCTCATGTTGTTGAATCCAGCACTCTTTAAGTCCTTGAGTAGTAGTGCTGGCTTTGGTAATGAGAGCAGGAAAGTTAACCTCATAGCCTGATCACAGGTTGAATCCAGTGTTGATCCCATGTAAGATGAATCTGTGTTCCTTTGAGAGTGGAAGACTTCTAAGCTGGTCATCTTGCCACTAACGGGATATTTGGTCTCAAGGAATAGTCCCATATTGGGGGCTTAGCATCGATCTCTGTTGCTTCCAGTTTGGACATTACTAAATGTTCCCTTTGGAGTAAAATTTCCTTTTTTTGTTTTGGACAACCCAGGTCCCTTTGGACTATATTATTACATGGGGAAGGAGAGTTAACTTAGCCCCAGGGCAAGACTGTAAGTATATATTGTTGTCAGTCCCACATGAACATGAACTTCTTCTGATCATTCTTTTATAGGAATGGAAAGGAATACATTCCCCAGATCAGTAGCCTCACACCAAGTGCCTGAGGCTGTGCTTCTCTGTGCTAGCAAAGATGCCATTTCCGACAGAGCAGCTGCAAGTGTGGCTACTGCTTGATTAGGTTTGCAGAACTTTGCTCTCACCTACCATGTTTCATTTTGGTTTTTGTAGTAGCCAGATGCTATTCTTTCCAGAATATGATATTATTTTTTACTTACTATCTTGGCTTGGGGGGTGGGAGACTGAGGCTTTTGCATGACTTTCTGCCTTATAATAGCTCTTACCCCACAGGTCAAGGAATCAATGGGAGAGTTATGCCAACTACCAGGTGTATGTTGTTCAATTATCTATGGGGAGACCAGGAAATGATTACCAGCTGGGTCAAAGTCCCTAGTGGATTGAGTGGACCCCACATGAGCTAGAACTTGGCTCCAATCCCATGTATTAACTTGACCCCTTTGTTTCTACTCTAAAAGGGAAGCCATGATGGAGCTTTGCGTCCCTGGATATCAGTGTCATTTCAGACCACGATGTCAACAATCCTAAAAAGGTCTGACCAGTCCTCTTTTTCCAGTTCTTAGTTACCCAAGTAGATAGCCATACACTTATTTAGGGAAGAACTGAGAGAATTACTACTGAATACATTTGATGTAGTTTTGCAGCGTTCATCCTCATAGGGATCCAGCCTCTACTTCAGTCAATAGCTTCTGGAGAACTGGCTCAAGTCTAGGTAGATAATAAATTGTGACTTTACTAGCTGCCCAATCAAATCAGCTATCCTTGATTTTTAAAACTGCATAAACTGCATAAATTCACCTTGTTGCCTGCTCATTTTTTTATTTTTATTTTTTATTTTTTTTGCCCCTGTGAACACTGTGTTCCAATAACCATCTCCATATCTCTCTCGGGGTTGAGGTGCCCAGGTTGCCACTTCAATCTTGCCATTCACCACGATAATTATGCTCACTTTGCTTTTGAGGGTTAAGTGTTATCACTTGACCTCTTTTATTTTCAGAATGCATGTTCTATAACAGTATCTCTTTCCATCAACCCTGGCCCACATTGTATACCACTGAGCTTTTCAATGATGCTGGTATCTCTTTCCTTAGCATGTTGCCTGTCAGCAACTTAGGTAAATGGCATGTACTCTGGGCCTTTACATGAGGATAGTTGGCTATTTGTTTTCTGGATTTAACTAGTATGTCCATTCTAGCATACCTCTTTCTGTGATCTTTTTAATTCCCTTTTTCTAATATTATAGCAATTCTGTAATTTCCAGTTCATTTCTTGTGGGCCTTTGATTTTCCAAACTTCTGGGAGCTCTCCTAGCAGTGTGTTAGCATTGTTTACTAGGGTCCTTGCCACAGTGTTAACCCCCAACCCCTCCTTCACCCCGCCCCACCCCCACCATAGCTAGGGGAATGGGTAAATCAGCCCTGAAGAGGAGACTTGCAGGGAACACCACAGTATCCACTCACCAACTTACTCTGAATCACATTATACTTGCAATCATCTCCCGTATTGTTTTTGCAAAAAGCAATAAAATATGACCTGGTGGCATGGCCTCCAAATAAGTCACTCAAGCTACCTAGTAAACAGAATTTAAAGACTACAAGCTAGGGGTATCAAAGAAACACAAGCTTTAAATGATATGACAAAGCTATGGAGAATGGCAACTACAATCAACAAACTAACCAGTAAACAGGTAGGAGGATTGCCTCCAGCCAAAGAGAAAAGTCAGTTTCTTTATTTAAATAACTGAAACAAAAATACCCAGAAACTGTTTTCATATGTGGAGAGTGTGCTGAGGTCTATTTATTATTATTTATCCTTTTCAATCCAGTAGAGAGATTATAGTCACCATTGCTAAAACTATACTTTATTGTACAATATAGTGATCATAGCAAGGTTTCCTGAGTGTTTATGGTGCTAAGTGCTTTATAAAACATTGGCTCCCTAAATACCCATGTATTCACGCGAAAGGGTAGTCATAAGGAAATGTGACCCTTGTCAAAGCCGGCACCTTCACCGTTACATACTTATTCCAATGAAGTCAATTACCATAATTCAAACAATTTCATTACTCTTTTTTGGGAACTGCTGTCAGAAACTGTGGAACATTACTGTGAAATCCTCCAACATGGCCCGTCATCATTCTCTACAAGAGGATTTAGCTTTTTGGAAACAGTCAAGAGTCATTCAGGGCCAAATTTAGTGAATAATTTGGAAAGGTATTCAAAGTAGGTAACACAATTTTAGTTCTTTAAAATGAAAGATGTTACTTCTTCACTGTTAAGCATCAGTAATCTCAGTTTTCTTAGGTGTTTGTAAACCAACTTGAAAGCATTTCTCAAAAGTAGTTCCAGAATGAGCCCTGAAAGGTAGTTCCAGAATGCACGTAGAGCAATGACAGCATTGTTGGAATGAAGGTGACTTCCTAAGGTGACTACCTGAAAAGCAATACTTATTTGCATTAAATTTATTAAATAAATTTATTTTACTTTGCACATAGGCAAAAAATGGAAGGAAAGTATTATATTGATTGAAAAATAGAAAGGTGTGTTTCCTTAAAAAACAAAAACTCAACTTTTTCCATTTTCTACTCTTCAGTCATAATTGCTTTGCTCAGCCTATTTTATGACACCAGGTTTTGATAGACTTGTTCTCATATACTCTATCTTTGGAATTTTGAATTATGTTATCAGAACTTAGCAAATGGAAACTATATTTAGTGTTGTCTCTCTAGTTCTTCATTTTAAGTACATGTTCTATCAAGATATTGATAAACAGTAGAAAACAATCTTCATATTAAATTATCTTAAATTTATAATATTAAATTACATATTCAAAAATTTTTGTAAGTGGGCCATCACACTTTGATGACTTCTAACATTTCCCATAAATATGTCTTGTCACCTTTATTTTATCTCTAATAGTCCGTGGATAAGTTTGTCACCAAATGTTACCAAATTGTAACATTTGGAGACAAAGTCTCTGCATGTTATAATCAAAAGGATATAGGAAAATGTATAAGTTATAATGTACCTATATGCTAACATGGAAAAATTTGGAGCATTTTGTGAACAGGTAAAAAAAGACAATTAGGGAATAAACCATATCTACATTCTTTCACAACGAATTCTCCTCTCATGGATTGTCTATCACAGGTAGACTGCTGTGCATATAAGATGCTGTATGTTAAGTTGCAAGGAGAATTTACAACAATTTTCATAGGTGTGAAGGTGTGCAGGTAACTTCAAACTTGATTGTGTCAAATGTCATGCTTAATTAAAAGGTGTTCCTTGCAAATTCAGATCTAAATTTAGATATAAGACTTTATCCTCCTTCCCCTATCATTCTTGGAAAATCATACTCTGTAATTTTGGGTCTTGCTGAACAACCTGAACAGAAAAGGTATGCTTCTTTTGTTTGAAGATGAGAAGAATGCCATTTTTCTTAGCAATTTGTGCAGAGAGCCTACTATAGCAAATGTGAGTCCCAGGTTTGATTTGGGCATTTATACGTTGGCTGAAATTCTCATTGAAAATTGTGATTTTTCCCCATTTCAATTTCACTGCTTAAAATTTGTGGGATTGCACTGGTAAAACAGATCTTATAGCCACAGTCCCCCCTGGCTAAGAGATTAACATTTTCTTATTATTCTAGAAATGGGTTATTGCTTTAAACCACAGGCACAGTTAGGTTCATAAAACAGCATAGCAAATTTGTTTAGAAATATTATTTTGCCCATAGTTTCATCAGCATGGTTTATTACATTGTGATTATAATAAACTCAATTATCATTTAACATGCTGAAAAATACATGTTGTCTTAAAAGACTGTCAAAAACAGTACTGATAATTGATAATATATTCCCCTGCACTGTACCATGCTACTGGAATTTAATTGTTAGATACTGAAAAACAGTCATCATATATGAATAGCGGATTTTTGTGGTAAATATCAACATGAAGAATTTCTGCACATTTTCTGGTTAAACATAAAATTTCAATGTGGGAAGAGAAAAATCATAAAAATGAGTTAAACTTCCTGAAAATAATTAAAATATCTTTTTCCAAGCCCCACTCCCCAAAATGTTATCTTTTCAAGCAAGCATTCTCTTGTAAAATCCTTTGTTGCTTCTACTTGAATCATAGAGCAAGATGGCCTCATTCACTAGACTTTGGAAATAAATCAAGAACCATTGTATATGCAACTAAATCGTGTCTGCGATATCGCACACCCAGCAAAGATGCCTTCTTTTTTTCAGTTGCTTTGCTGTCTCACTTACTCCACATACTAACGTGGTTCTGTGATGATTGAGAGAGATGTTGATATTTGGGAATGCTGCGGCTCGGCTTTCTGGTTTCAAAAATTGCACCAAAGACTTGAGGTTTTAGCGGAATTGATAAGAGGAAAGCCAACATAAGAGCCCTTGCTTTGATGCACGTTATAATAGCCAGCAAAACCCACCGTGGGCAGCCTTGAGAGCAGACGACTACTCTGAGTAGTACTCAGTTCTTTGGGGCTGATTATGGCTTATTGAGGCAGAAAACTTGTCCGAGTTCAAACTCTTTGAATTCCTTGTTCACTCAATAGTGTGTCAAAAAAGAGCATTCAATGTTTCATGTCACAAAATCACCGCCGGCCTAAATTGTTCCTATTTCTCTTTTGCATATGGTGTGCAAGAAAATTTTCAACCCTCTTCCGTAGCACCGTAATGCTTTGATATGGGTAACATTGCCATAACAGCCTGCATTGAGGAACTTATATTTTATTCTTCTTTTCAGTGTACATAAAAATCCCAGCTTAGTCCTTTTTTGTCTTTTAGATCCTTTGAACTCTTTCAAGCTATGTTTCAAGACTTTCTGGGCTTTGACGGGGCTGGGCATTCACTGTAAAAGCAGTCAATGCCTCAGTGAGACCACAAGCAAAACTGTGAGTGTCTTAAGCAGGGACCACACAACTCTTGTGAGTATTTGCATATTTTAGCAACTCCGTTGAGTGTGAATCTCCAAGCAAAGAATGCTGTTCATTAATTTCCTTCATTAAATATCTTGGGCCATACACTTTTCTGAACAGAGCATTACCTGCGTTGGATTCTTCGGAGCTGGTTTGTGTCTGTGTGTGTAACTATGCACTGGACTATAAGTGTGTGTTTGTGAGAACGTGCTTGTATGTGAGAGTCCTGGCTCGACTTTATCATGAGAGAATATGTTTACACTGCAGTGTGAGATTCTAGAATAAAGTGCTGATTCAGACACAAAAGTATATACCCTGAAGTAGCCAACTGTGGGCTCAAAGAGAGCAAGGCCAAAGCTGGACTGCTCAGTTCATTTTCCAGTTCAGTAGCTGTAGTAATCCAGCTTCGCCAGCTGCTAACAAGATTGGGTCTGAAGTTTACCTCCACAATGAGATAATCAGATTACCAGCCACAAAGATCAAATAATGACCCAGCTTTCGAGCAAGTTCAGCAGGCCCTTGATAACACTGTGTGGTCCTTGAGGCTTGATTAAAAAATTAAATGGCTAAACTTTGCCTCAATATTTTGCATTGGGATTTTGAGTGACTTGATGATTCTTTTCATGGTGCACTTTCCTATTCTTCTGTTGGTTTGAAATTAAGAGGTAGGAGAAAAGGAGGATGCTCCCGCTGTGCAGTTGTTCTTGAGCTGGGCTTTAAATGAAGCATGCAGAATTTTTAATTTGGTGGCATAGGGAAGGCAAGGCAGACGCAAAATCGTTCTCGAGCAAGGACTTGGGCTGTAACAAAAACAACCTTTGCCTCTGCTCAATGTCTGTCTCCCGGCACTGCGCCTCTGGACCAGAATGGATTTGGTCTTTCTCTCCCAGGCCAAAAATGTTTGAAAGTTTTGGTTTTGGCGACTATATGATAGCTGTGTTCAGTAGTAAAGGGATTATTCTGAGAGGCATACAAATGTGATTGTCTCACAGCAGATGGTGCGCACTGCTTCACCTTTGAGAAAAGTTAATTAAGCCAAGCATATTGTGCCCATAGAGAGGAAAATGTAGATGAATATTGAGCAATCAAACTCAGTGTCTCCTTTTTTCATGCCTTTGCAATGGGACACAGAATCCCATTGAAAAAGAATTATGTACAGAATCAAATTAATTCACACCCAACTTTACTCTCTTCCCACGTTTTAACAGGGGTGCACACCAGGCCCTTCAGAAGTTTTGTCCACAATCAATGGGCCACACTGCGGTGTCCACTAAATTAAATGAACCAGTGCAGAAGAATCTCTTGTGAGATATTAAAAGGGTGAAAGGCTGTTTAATTCAAATCCTTCCGTAGAGTCTTTTCACAGCCCCCTTTCCATAGTACAGTATAAATTATTAACTAACTCCTTTCATCTCGGATCAATTTACAAAACAGAAACAATTACCCCTTGTTAATGAGAGTGAACACTTCTAATAATTATAAAAGTTGCGTTTGATTCTGTTTCCTCACAGGTCCTTGTTTACAATCTAATTTAGAGTTGCATGCAAAGTGAAATAAAACAGGAATTCTCAATTTGAGAAATGGCTGGTCGTAAAACAAATGGGCTTCGCATGTTAATGAGTGTTGTTTGAAGAGTACATTCAAATATGATTCACGGATACCAGCTTCCATTCAATTAATTCTCCTCTTTGATGGTGTTTGCAAATATCCATGTTTTCGAAGGGGCTCCTTTTCGGTACAGGGGTTTGGGAAGGTGTTCACACCACCCTCTCCACATATGGTGGGTAATTGTTGATGTACAGGTTTACCTCAAGGAGAAGAAGGAGATAGGGTTTTACTGTGGCCTCCTGCCATGCTGAGGGGTTTGAGGCCTTAGGCAGGCTTCATGAGCTTAACCTTATCTTTCCCTTTAGAATCAGTGATGAATCGAAAAGGATAAAGGTAGACTCTAGACACCAAAGGAACACTGAGATTCAGATAGAAAGGCAAATTTTCATCTCAATTGGATAAAAAGGGGCCAGCGGAAATGACTCAGATCATTGAAAGAAAAGGCCAAATCTGAGGTAGTCCTAGCAGCTGGGTTTCTGCACCTGTCCAGCCCTCCTTCCCACGACTAGCCAACCCCCAGGCTTAGCTATTATTTTGGTTTCTCAGGGTGTATTCAGAGTATGTAGCAGTGATTGTGGAGCTTGGAGGGCCGAAGGAGGCAGTCATTGGGAAGAGGAGGGGAATGATAGGCCTGCAGTGGCCAGAGTGTTACTAGGTCTGCCTAGGCTGTGGAGAAAAAAAAAAAAAAAAAAAAAAAAGGAAAGGAAAAATCCAAAGCAGGAAGAATTTCAGTAACTGCATCAATCATGGAGCAGTAACTTTATAGAAGAGGCCATCCAAATCATACTTTGTGGTAGGATAAGATAGCTGACTATTGGAAAAAAAACAACAAAATTATTTGAGGACCTAGAAATAATCAACATAGTAGGCAGTAGCGGCTGTCTAATTGCTCTGATAAGAAAACTTTATTTTAGAAGTATTGTTGAAAAAATGAAGTCCTTAGTAACTCATTTTTTGGAGATGGAATTCCCCAAAAGTTCTTGTGAAGAAGCACCAGAATATCATTTTAAGCATGCCATATCTTTTTCTTCTATACTTAAAAAAATGAACAGTTTTTGTTGTGAAGAGTGTACAGAAAATTCCCACATATGCTGTACCCAGTTTCTCCTACCTGACTGATGGAGTTTGTCCTCTTTCTCCACTATAAAGTTACTTTTCCCACCCCCTCCCTTTTCCATACAATACTTTTTGGAAAGAAGTAACTGCCCAGCCCACACTTAAAGTACAGGGAGTTATGCTCCACCACCTTGAGAGTGGAGATCTATATAAATTGTTTAGAAGTTTTATGCATGGAATATTTGAAAATAATTTTTATATATTTTTCATTTCATTTATTCAGTCATTTATTTTTATCAGTGTGGACTCATGAATATTTATTTTATACGTTGGGTTATAAAGCAAAGCTTCTTTTTTGTGTTGCTTAATTTGGTCATTGGGGGTTTTTTCAGTTGGCTCCTGTGTCCCTTTGACAAATCTTCATCATTGTTTTTGAGTACTTCCTTACTTTCCCACACTATAAGATGTTCCAGGCTCATCTTGTGTGTTCCCTGTCCCAGCCCTGGAATTAGCCCAGAATAATTTCTCTAAGAATCTCTGGCTCCTTTTATTGCATAGTGGTATTAGAAACCAAGACCTGCGTGCTACATGTGTTATATCTTTTTAAAATGTTGCAAACTATTAAGAAGAATTGTGGTAAGAAATCCTAAATCCAGTAACATTCATCCATCCACCCATTTATCTACCCATTCATCCATCCAAACTTTCATTGCAAAATTTGTTTTGAAAGTGTACAATGTACTAGGCTCAGTGCTAGATGCTGGGGATACGAAATAAAGAGTAACCTGTGTGTTTTTTGGAAGTTCACAGTTGGCTAATATCAAGAGCTTAGACATCTACACAAATGACATGATAAAATTTTGTTTGTCTCATTTTATTTGACAAATACTTATTATATGTGTGGTTGGTGTTGTGCTAGGTACTTGAGATACAAAGAAAAATAGGCCAATCACTGCTTTTAAGGAACTTTACATATTAGTGAGGTGGGTGTGGGGTGATCAGAGAACACAGGTAAATAGGCAATCAAACAGGCAGTCTGGGTTGTGGGTTCTTTTCCTGATTTATAATTTGAGACTTGAATAATGCACCTTCCCACAAGTAGCTTTCCAAAGGACAATATCTAAGAATAATACCCAACTTCCCAAAGGCCTGTAGTAGCGGAAGTCCAGCCTCCGTCACTCTTAGGTCCACCTTCTCTAATGTGCTCAGAAATCCGTCAGGGTTTTACTCATGTACCAAATGTTTGTCCTATCTCACTATTAGAGCTTGGCTTGTATAGATCATTCCATAACTGCTCCCAGAAACTGCTCCAGGAGTGCCTATGTCCAACTTTGAAGAGATTGGTATTTTTCTCACTGATGCCACCCTCTCGAGCTGCAGTGCATTACCCACCACCTTCTGTGAAGCATTGTGTTAGGTCTAGGTCCCCTGCCCTGGTCCTATTTACTCAAATATGGAACTGTATGGTCACTTAGAGATTTTCTGAGACTGAAGCAACAGCTCAGATGTAAATATGTATATTGCAATAGAAAAAATTAATATCTATGAAAACTCCCATTAATTTATCCTGAGTCTGTACAGTATTGATAGACTTAGAGCCATTTCACTTGGCTGGAACAAATGCATGCCTTTGCCCAAAGCTGTTATAGTAGGAGTGAGCTTTTGTAGTGCTTCCCTGGTCTGTTTTCTAGTTATGGGACCTTGGACAAGTTGTGGAATCTCTGAGACTCTGTTTTATCATATGAAAGGGCTGGGGGTAGGGCGGTGCTAACGCATTTGCTTATTCCCTCTTGGGGCTGTTGTGAGAATCTAATGAGTTAATAGATGGGAAATCATTTTTTCTTTTTCCAAGTGAAAAGTGTGATGGTAACAATAGTACGATTAATAATTATTTTTATAAACAAAATATTCATTGAGTTTATAAGCACATAATTTGGAGCCAGACTGACCTGGGTTTAATGCCTAATTCTGTGACCTTGAGAAAGTTATTGGCCTTTCTAAGCCTCAATTGCCTCATGTACAAAATGGTCGATAGTACCAATCTTAGAAAGAGAGCCAACAAGTGTGACTGAATACTTGTTATTATGGACTGCATCTTTGAGCCCCACCAAATCTGTACATTGAAACCCTAACCTCCAATAGGATGGTGTTAGAAAATGGGGCTTCTAAGAGGAAATCAGGTGATGAGGGCGGAGCTCCCATGATGGGATTAGTTTCCTTATAATAAGAGGATGAGAGGCAACCCTCTCTGCACCACGTGAAGACACACCAAGAGGGCTTTCACTGGAAAAATGATCTTGTTGACACTCTGATCTTGGACTTCTAGCCTCTAGAACAATGAAAAATAAAATTCTGTTGTTTAAACCACCCAGTTCATGGTATTTTGTTACAGCAGCCTAAACTGACTAAGACACTTGGAGTAAGGTTATTTGTAATTATCAACAACACGGATGGCATGATTCACAGCTAAAGAGAAGCATTCAAGATGTCATCTTTGTGAGAATTAAGTGATGTAATTGATTCATCTTCCACAAAGAATGTGCTCATCGTACTAGGTGCCAGAGAATATCAGGAGGGAACAAAGCAGACAACAATTACTACCTTCATGGAGCTAACATTTTAGTGGTGGAAGATAGGCAATAAAAAAAAAATTACCAAGCACAATGTGTGGCCTGTTAGATGGTAGTAAGTGTTATGGGCAAAGATTAAACACAGGGGAGGAATTTCTAATTTTAAATAGGGTGGTCAGAGAAGTCCTCACTGAGAAGGTGGGCTTTGTGTAGCGACGTGAAGGAGGTGAGGGAGAGAGTCAGAAGGTGAACTGGGAGAAGAGCTCTGGGGCAGAGGGAAGAATAAATACAAAGGCTGAGGTGAGAGGTGATAATAGGCATGGTGGATCTTGAGATTCTTAATTAAGAAAGGCTCTGATGGAGAAGTCTTTGTTCAAAACTTGGTTCTGATTTCTTCTTAGAATGCTCGTCCCAAGCAGCCAGCTCCAGGCCGATGTAGGCAGATGACCTATCAAGTTGGCACCATAAATTGGCCACAGAAACTGCCGCGTAGCTTTACCCTAAGCCTGGTCTTGATGGCACAGTCCACCTCGGTTAGCTTGCTTTTAGACCAGAAATATGACAATGGCACACCTCTTTTAAGTTCCGGTTTCTAACAAACATACGTAACTGTCCAAAAATGCTTACGATACTCTAGGATGGGATTCTCAATGTCTTTCTTTCATGGGTTCTGAATGAAGAGAGTGCATGCATGCTCCCAGAGGCCTGGGGCACAGTCTGCAGTCACATTGCAAACTTGAAGTTCTCTGAAAGCTTTGAGCTTAACAACGAATGTAAAATTTACAACATACCTGGTCTATTTTTGTAAAATAGTAAGTCTTCAAAAACTGAACTCTCCAAAATAAGCTATGTTTATCCTAAAGCTTCGTATGTCCCTTAGTATACCCACCTTGTACCCTGTAAGCACCCCATCTGAAGAAGTATAGAAAATTGGGCTGTCCCAAGTAGAATTTGTTTGGTTTTCAGGTTAAATACTCTATTCAAACTGTATTATAGCTGTAAACCTTTCAAGTGCAAATTTGCGTGCAAATTATAACCCATGCCCAATTTCGCTTTAGTGATTTTGTCTCTAACATACAATTTCCTCTTTTTGACACCTTTCTCTTTTGCCTTATGCCTTTTCTTTCTTTTTTTTTTAAATGGAAACATATTTGACTATAATATTGTGTGAGCTTAAGGTGTATGACATGTTGCTGTGGTACATTTATATGTTACAGTATGATTGCCCTTATAGCATAGCTAGCACCTCTATTGTGTCACATGATTCTCATTTCTTTTCTTGTGGTGGGAATAATTAAGATGTAGTCTCTTAGCAAGTTTGATGTTTATAACCAACGTGCTCTCTTTTTCCTGTATCTTCTCACTACTGATGGTGCTCATCCTTTTTTTGAGTTCAAGTCTCTTTGTCCTTTTACCTATAGTGTTCAAAAATAATGTTTGCCGAAGCCAGACTGCCCCCCCCTCCACTGCCCCACTTTTATCAGCTTTATTAAAGATAAACTGTCTGGATTTTGAATCTTGGCTGCACCATTTTTTGGCTCTATGACCTGGGCAGCTTACTTAACCTCTCTATGCCTGTTGCTTTATTTTCAAATGAGGATAATGATAGAATCAAAGTCATAGGGCTGTTGTGAGGATTAAATGAGTTAATGTCTGTGAAATGTTTAGCACCGTGCATGACACAGAGAAAGTGCTCAGTAAGTGTCATCTATCGTCTATTATTATTATTGTCTGCTTTTTTTACGTACTTGATCATTGGAGGGTACTTAACACAAATAGAGGCGTTCATCTTTCTCCTCCTTCACTCCAAGCTCTCTAGCTGCTCTCTTCTGAGTGCTGCCACAGTACCTCCCAAAGCTCTGCCCTTCTCATTGCATTGTGATTATTTGCTTATAAAACCTTGTCTCTCCCGTTAGAGCGGTGGTACTCACACGGCTGTGAAATTTTGTCCATTCTCCTCCAAGGGACATTTGACAATGTCTGGAGATGTTTTCGGTTGGCATAACACTTTGACGGCACAACTGAGGCAGAGTGCTGCTGGCAGCTAGTGGGTCGAGGCCAGGGATGCTGCTTCACTGCTAAACATCCTGCAATGTAGAGGATGGCGCCACAACAAAGAAATATTCTGCCGCAAATGTCAATAGCATCACGGTTGGGAAACCCTGCCCTGAACTGGATTCCAAAGGGCAACTCTCACCCAATTCAGATAGAATGCCTGATCCATAGCAGGCACTCAAACTATTTGTTAAATCAGTTGTTGCATGAATACTATTGATGCAGAAAGCATGATATTTCCAATGGAAGTTCTGCCTGCAAAATACTTATAGGACTGACATTTGCATGTTTAGCAAATGTTTATTCATAAGATTAAAAAAGACAGCACCAATAACTTTGTAAAACAGGTTACGTCTAATGCTGTATGTTTAAGCATATTTAATTTCCATCTTTCTTGTAGCATCTGGATATCAGTGAGGGCCTAATCCATATAGATCCTCTGATGCAGAATCTCTGAGTATGGTGTTGACTTATTTCAGATCACCACCTAAGAAGAGTCTTGAGATGATTTCTGACCTTTTCTGTTTTCTCCTTTTCTCTTTCAGCTTCCCTCCCTGTGACTAGAAATGGCTGGAAGGGACAAGATACCCTTCCCTTTCTAATCTCTCCCTGAATTGCTAAGTGGATCAGCACAGAGGTGTAGCCTCTCCTTTTCCCTCCGCCTCTCCAGTTGCTAACCAGTCTGGAGACAGAGAGGAAATGACTAAAAATTGAACGGAGGCCTCCAGCAGGGCTGTGAGAAGATCTAGCCCATTTTTAGCACCTTTTAATGTGAAAATGTTTCTCAGCAGGACTTTCCCCCTCATTGTTTGTTTAGTTATGTGATCAGGAAGTGGACAGAATTTTGTTGAATTATTTCTGCCAGACACTAAATTATATCTCAAAGAGCAAATCTTTTGATTTTTTTTTTCACCGTTCATCTTCATTTTTGTTGTCACACCAAGGCTGATTGATCCTGTTGAAGCCTTTTTCTCTCTAAATTCCAGTGGAAGTGAAAAAAAAAAAAAGAAAAAAAAAAAAGAGAAATAAAAAGCTGGTTCAGAGAATAAGCAAGAGGATTGAGCAGTTTACTACTACAATAATGAGATTGAAGATTGAATTCAATTAACTTTCCTTAACATTCTGACGTGTTCATATGAATCCAAAAGAGGGATCCCCAGATCCTCTTAAACCATCTCAGCATAAGGGGACCGTGAAAGGTGTTGGCTCAGATTGGCCAAGTATAGGGATGGAAGTATAGGATTGGTTCACTATTTATTTGCAGTTGTCACTGACTGGGAAAAAGAAAAGGATTGGGATCAGAAAAGAAACAGAGAAATTATAGCCCTGCTATTATACAAGCTGTTAAAGTTGACGTTGATTAGAAACTGAAACCCTTATATTAAGGAGAGGAAAAAAATGACAAAATATGTGTTAGCTATGCAAAAGGGATTCTGTTGCTAACTTTTTAAAGTTGTTTCTGAGCGATTTCTGTTATTTACAAGAACTACCTATGTGTCCCGTTTGAACTCTGTTTATATACAATTGTTAGTTACTTCTTTTAATAAATAGACATCAGATGGCTTCGGGCACCGGTGATGTGCTGGGACACATAAATGAAAGACACGTTGCGTTTAAAGTCATCCTCTTACCTATAGAATAATCAAATTATATAATCTGATTGTAACTAAGGTTCTTTGTCTGTAATCATGTTTCTTATAATAACTCCAGTTCTTATTTCCTGTGAGAGTTAGGTGAGGTAATATGTGCATATATATGAAAGCCTGTTCATTGGGAACTATAAAGCATTATACATGTCAATTTTAATTTTATTTGCAGGGGCTCAGTATGGAAACTGGCTTACATCCCTTGTACCCACATCATACTGGCTACAAATCGAGGGCAAGTTGTTGACTACAAGGGCACCTGGGAATATAAAGGAGCACATGGATATTTGGTGAGCCCTAATAAACCCTGTTGTAGAGGGATGGAAGGAGGGGAAGTCCTAACTACTTACACGCTCCAGAGAAAGATGGTACAGGACTTCCCAGAATGAAGTTGTGGTTGTCCTTCCTATGTGATGAGCATTTGTATCACATGATTGCCTGTAATGCAGAAACCCATTCTAAATTTGAAACTTATTTTGCTACTTTACTTGCCATGTCCTATCAGACAATTTACTAATCCTTTCTGAGTTTCAGTTTCTTCATCTGTGGAATGGTCCTGGCAACACCTGTCTTGGAGCTTTTTGTGAGGATTGGAGAAAATATGTGAAATGCCTTTGCTCAGTGCCTGATAGCAGGTAGGTACTCAAAAATAGTACATACTTTGTTTCCCAGAAAATAAGACTGGGTCTTATATTAATTTTTGCTTCAAAAGATGTATTAGGGCTTATTTTCAGGGGATATCTTATTTTTTCATGTAACAATCTACATTTATTTAAATACAGTCATGTCATCTTCTTCTGGAACATTGTTATAACGTACTAAATGCATCCGTCTGGCTGATGATCTTAACTGGGGCTTATTTTTGGGGTAGGTCTTATTTTCACGGAAACATGGTATTAATGTTTCTACTAACTTCCTGGTCTTATTAGTGAGTAAACGGGGACCCATAAAGTGTTTGCTAAAGATACAGCTGGTAAATGGCAGAGCTGAAACTAGAACCCAATTCTGTTATTCCTAGTCTGATGTTCTTTCCCTTATATTATCTCTCCCACATTAATTTGTTACCAGGACTTGAGTCATCTTTTGAGATGTTTCTCTGAATTGTCATTTCATGTCCATATCTGTATGAAGACCCCTGCTTGAATTTATGCAGTATTTTAACTGGTGCCTCTCCTTCAGGTTTTCCTTCTGCTCTCATTCTTGATTCATTTTCCAGATTGATCATTTTTCTATCTTCAAATTTCCACTTTTTATTACATCGACTCTAAATCCCTCTGCCTATTTTTCAAGGTCTTCTATACTCTGTCCTTTGTTAGAAGACCTATGGAGCCTGGGGTATGAGACCTGGGGTATGTGTGTGCTTGGGGCAATGTAAGGAAATACAACATACCTGTTGGAAGTTTGGCACCCCATATTTGTTCCCTCACTTCCTCCCAAATACTTACATGTTGTACACCAACGATTGGCAAACTCTTCTTGTAAAGGGCCAGATGATAAGTATTTTCGTCTATGTGAGTCTTAGGATCTCTACCACAACTTCTCAACTCTACTGTTGTGCAAAAGCAGCCATAGACTATCCATAAACTAATGAACGTGGCTTTGTTCCAGTAACACTTTAGTTACAAAAATAGGCTGCTGGCTATAGACTGACAACTCCTGTTCTACACTGTAGTTTCCCTCTGCCTGTCCGTTACTCTCTTTTCCTGGCACACAACCCCTCTCCCACATAGGCTGGTCTCCTTGCTATCGTATACACATGATATAAACATTCCTTTTTGCTGTATCTTTGCTTCCACAAACACCAGAACCTACAAGGCCCTTCTTTCTAACTATTCTGACACTCTCATCATTACCCCTGCTGTGTGACTGCGTTTCTAGTCTGAACCACACCAACTGTGGCATTTAATTATGTAAATACAGTTTATTGCTCTCTAATTGTCTCATGTATTATTGTCTTCTCCCACTTAAGCACTTTTCCTATATTCCCAAATTGTGCCTAATACAATATAATTAGATACTACAAAATAAATAAAACTTGATTAATTTTTTGACCTATATGCTTAATCAATTTGAACTAAGAACTTGAGAGAGTATATAGCTTCATTCAGAAAGAGTCTGCAGAAAATAGATCACAGAGTCAAAGCAAATGGTGCCTAGTAAAACCTGACACAACAAATGTGTCTAGGATGCTATTTCTATATTTTTATTTTGGGTACATAAATTTTCTATGGATTTATGGATTCATCTAAGGAATTATCTGCTTTGGTGCTAATCTCTTCAAATATCCCCATTCCACCATCTTTGGTAAATAAATTTGCCAATGCTCCAGGCCTCGGAAAAAAAATATTTTTTAGCTGTGGCAGTCTGGCTGAAGTATGAAGGCACTTATACAATGTGAATGCTTCGGACTGTAGTATGATTTTGGCAGCAGCTAATTGGTTCAGATTTCCCAGTTTTTTCACCTTTTCTTTCAGCAAGTTAACATAGATCAACAAATGCTAGATATTTAGGGACTTAGGGATGTGGGAGAGCTTCAAAAAGGAAGCTATGCTCAGGTGCTGAGCACAAAATTTCTGATACACGGCATTCTTTCTTGCTTGGACTTTTACTAGTAAATATTTTGGTTTAATAAATTTATTTTGATGCTTTGTATATGATCCAGTAAAGTGGAATAGTGATGAACATTTTATTGTGTCTTTTAAATGGCTCACAGACATTCTTTGAGCCTTTACTCACAAAGATTTCTGTGTCAGATAAGTTCTTCCATCTCTTTTTAGCTTTTCCAAATTCTTTTATCCTTCTGACTGGGTCAGATTTCCTTCACTGGGAAATTCCCATGACCAGCTTGTCTCCCAGCAACTTCATCCTTCTCTAAACTTACAGGCAAATGAATGCTCGTGTCATTCATTTTTCTATCCTATAATTTTGGCCCTTACCATTTATTTTCTTATATCACTCAGTTACCATATTGTTTTGTTATGAAATTATAAGTGTTCGATCTCTAGTGTCTCCAATTGACTGTAAGCTCTCCAAGGGAAAAACACCTAATTTTATATTTCTTTGAAATTTCTTCACTGTGATTACACTGATTTTGATTGATTGAATGAATGAGTGGCTGAAGAATCTAGGAGCATAAAAATATATTAAATGGCTGTATTTTATGGAGGAATAAGTTTGTACATAGTATATCAAAAGGCTCAGATCAAGTTGTCAGGGTAGGAAAGCACAAAAAGATTTCTAACATCTTCAATATTCTACTCAATTGGCCAATTTAAGTTAGACAATTCTCTTCAGTAGGCTATGCTCCTCTATTATCAGGGAACTATCAACAGGAGACTAAAATTTCCCAAGAGACTGGAATGCTTGGATTACTTAGGTCATGAATGTCATCTATTAGTGTTAAAAGTTCATCCTGTAACAGCACTAGGAAAAGGGCTTTTCCCTACATCTGCTGACATGACATTTTTCAGGTAACAGCATGCAGTTAAATGAGGGCTAGTCACTCTGGAGAAGTGTATGTTTTTGGTTAGTTGGGGAGCTGGTGTTGTGTACCTGCTTGAATTATTTTTCTTGTTTCAGAAATGAGGCAAAGTCCCATGTTCTAAAGGCAAATTTTATAAAAATCTTATTTTTACACTTGTTGCTTATAGAATAAATTCTTAAATCTGTCCTTTAATTTTGGCAGTAAGTTCTTGCAAATAAGAGACTAAATATTTCCAAAAACCTCCCAAATCCTCTTTGGAGTTGGTAAACTCTGGCATTTTAATGGAAATTTTAATTTAAAAAAATAAATAATATTCTAAGAGAGGTGGGTAATTAAAACAAATAGCTAGGATGGAAACTTGACCTGTACTTCATTAAAATGTTGTGTGGATATTCCCATTCTCCCCCACTTTGCTAGACCATTCCAGTGCTGCTAATCTCTGTTTCTGTCTCAGTTGTGTCCTGGCCTCTAAATATGTTTGTTCCATACAGTTTGTGTTGTTTTAATTCATTAATTCAACAAATATTTTTTAAGTGTCTACTTATCATCTTTAGCACTTATAGGTGTAGATGCTCTCCTACCACTAAGCATGCCATCAAAGATCAACTTGAAAATTTTTTGGGACTTTCTACATGAAGAAATATCAAACTTACTCTAGTTCAGTATATGCTTGAAGAATTTGCTTCATTTTGTCAACAACATGCTTGCCTTTTAAAAAAAATGCAAGCGAATTCTTTTTGAACTCCTTGAAGGTAAAGTGTGGGCATCATACATCCTTGCATTTAAAATCCCTCCTATAGGTTAAGCAGTCACTCACTATCCGTGTATTGAACAAATAAGTAGATAACTAACCTACAAGGTGTAAGGGTCTTTTTCTTGACTAAAAAAAAAAGTAGAACATTTAACATGAGATCTACTCTCTTAACAAAAATTTTAAGTGTGCAATACAGTAGTCTCCCTTACAGTTTCATGTTCCATGGTTTCAGTTTCCTGTGGTCAATCGTGGTCCAAAAATATTAAATGAAAAATTCCAGAAATAAATAATTCACAAGTTTTAAGTTGCCTGCTGTTCTGAGTAGCATGATGAAATCTCACACTGTCCTACCCTGGCCGTGAATCACCCCTTCATCTGGTGCGTCCATGCTGTGTATACCCTCTGCCTGTTAGTTGCTTAGTAGTCCACTCGGTTATCAGATTGACTGTCATGGTATCACAGTGCTTGTGTTCAAGTAATCCTTGTTTTATTTAACAATGGCTTCAACGTGGAGGAAGAGTGATGTTGGCAATTTGGATATGCCAAAGAGAAGCCATAAAGCGCTTTCTTTAAGTGAAAAGATGAAAGTTCTTGACTTAATAAGGAAAGAAAAAAAATTGTATGCTGAGGTTGTTGAGATTGATGGTAAGAACAAATCTTCTATCCATGAAATTGTGAAGAAGGAAAAAGAAATTTATGCTAGATTGCTGAGAAAGAGAAACAGAGAGAGAGAGAGAGAGAGAGAGAGAGAGAGACCACATTCACATAATTTTCATTACAATATTATTGCTATAATTGTTCTATTTTATAATTAGTTATTGTCATTAATCTCTCACTGTACCTAATTTGTAAATTAAACTTTATCATAGGTATGTATGCAAAGGAAAAATCATGGTATAAATACGGTTCGGTAGTATCTGCAGTTTCAGGCATACATTGGGGGTCTTGGAATGTATCCTCTGAAGATAAGGGGGGACTACTATACGGTATCATTAACTATAGGCACAATGTTATATAGCAGATCTCTAGAACTTATTCATCTTGTGTAACTGACACTTTATGCCCATTGAACAGCAACTCCCCATTTCCTCTTCCACTCAGTCCCTGGCAACCAGCATTCTACTCTGTTTCTGTAAGTTTCTGTAGATATTTCATATAATTGAAATTATGCAGTATTTGTCCTGTGACTGGCTTATTTCATTTAGCATAATGTCCTTCAGGTTTATTGATTGTTATTGGCAGTCTTCCCTTCTTTTTTAAGGTTAGAATAGTATTCCGTCGTATTTTGATACCACATTTTCTTTATCCATTCGTCCATCAGTGGGCATTTAAGTTACTTCCATATCTTGGTTATTTTGAATAATGCTGCAATGAACATGTAAATGCAGCTATCTCTTTGAAATCCTGATTTCGACTCTTGGATATATACAACTACCCGGAAGTGGGATTGCTGGATCATGTGATATTTCTATTTTTAATTTCTTTGAGGAGCCTCCATACTGTTTGCCACAGCAGCTGTACCATTTTACATTTTCACTAACTGTGTACAAGGGTTCCAATTTTTCCACATCTTTGCCAACACGATTTATTAATTTATTAATTTATTAATTTTTAAATAATAGTCATCCTAATAGGTGTGAGGTCATATCTCCCTGTGGTTTTGTTTTGCATTTCCTTTATGATTAGTGATGTTGGGCATTTTTTCAGTTATCTGTTGACCATTTGTGAGTCTTTTTTTGAGAAATGTCTATTCAAGTCCTTTAGCCATTTTGTAATTGGGTTATTTAGAGAATGTCTTTTCCACATTGTGTAGTTTTGTCAGCCTTGTGAAAAATCACTTGACTGAATATGTGGGTTTATTTTGGGGTTCTCTATTCTGTTCCATTGGTCCATAAGTCTGTTTTTATGCCAGTACATATTGTTTTAATTACTGTAGCTTTGTAATATATTTTGAAATCAAAACGTGTGATGCACAAATAGGAAAAGTAAAAGTAAAATTATCTCTCTAGATGACATAATCTTATAGTAGAAGACCCTGAACACTCCACACACAAAAAGACTATTAAAACTTATAAGCAAATTCAGTCAAGTTTCAAAATACAGAATCAACATGGAAAAATCAGTTGCAATTCTATATACTAACAATGAACTCTCCAAAAAGGAAATTGAGAATAAAAAAGAATAAAGTACTTAGGAATAGGCTAAACTAAGAAGGTGAAGACTTGCATACTGAAAACTGTGAAAGACTGATGATGGAAATTAAAGAAGATACAAATAAATGGAAAGACATCCCATGATTATGGTATGGAAGATGTAATATTTTAAAAGTGTCCATAGTACCAAGGTAATCTATAGAGTTAATACAATTTCTATCAAAATTCCAATGGCATTTTTTTTTTACAGAAATCAAAACAACAATCCTAAAATTAATATGGTACCACCAAAAAATCTCCAAGTAGCCAAAACAATCTTGAGAAAAAAGAACAAAGCTGGAGACATAGAAATATATATGTTTTTAATAGAGAAAGTACTGAAGAATGTAGTAGAGAAATACATTTGAAAAAAATAAGCATTTGGGTAATGTAAAGACATTGTTAGAAACTATAAGTTTATTATATTGAAAATGAACCAAATATTGGAATATCTTTTTGGAAAGCTACATTTGTTTTATGGCTTAAACCAACTGTTTCTAAAAGAGAACTTAGTGTTCCATGGGCTAATAATAAAGATCTTTTGTGAGGAAAAGTGTTCTGTGGTACCTAAGCTTGAGAAATGCTGGGTTAAACAAAGTTAACTAATTTTCTTTGTGAAGGGCTTCTTGGAGCCTTTAATATGCATTGTTAACATCCAAGGAGATATATATGACCGTACAATTCCACTAATATAGAACATTTCTCAAATTCTCAGTACTGGTGTTCTGCAAAACATACTTCAGAAAGTGCTGTTTTAGAGCAGTTATATTCCTATTGTGTTCTGTTAAGACCTAGGACCCTGCAGAGGTACTCGGAGACTGCCCCACAGAAGGGAAATATGGAAGGAGTACAGGCTCTCATCATAGCTTAAACCAGAGAAAATGCAGTTCTATCAGTTTATATATTTGAATTCTACATGAGATTTTTATATGGACTCCTATAAAATGTGTATAAATCAATGCTCTATGGCTAGGGGGAAATTAGTGTATTTAAAAAAAAAAGAAATTTCCAAACATAACTGTAAAGTAGCTGTAACATCCCCTATGCAATAATAGATTTCATAAAAGTGTGCTCTCCCAGCATTATTTAGAATGTGACTTAGGCAAGGTTGTATACAGCTCACATGCATCTCTGTAGACATCACAGAGGTGTGGACTTGATTGGCTAAACTTCTGACTTAGTTTTCTTTTTCAAATCCTTTCCTCTCAACTCTCCATTCTGCCTCTTAGGATTCTTCATGTAGTTTCTTAAATATTAAATTATTATGAAATACTTTGGTCATGCAAACATATAAAAGTTAACAATGAATAGTTTTTGTTGAGAAATACTTGATTTATATAAAAAGCATAAAGATAAAAATGCATAAAGTTTAATATAATGAGCCCATGTCTATCTACCACTACATTGAAACCTTCTGTGTACTTTTCCTAAATCCCAGAGGCTCTCCACCACCCTCTTTCCTAAATTTGGAGTTTATCATTCCTATGCACTTTCTTAAAGATTTATTTCATAAGAATGTATACCTAAAAATCATGGTATTCTTTTGTGTGTTTTAAGCCTCACAAAGTATCATCTATATTGATCTAATGCAGCTGTCCTTTTTCGCTCAACATTGTGTTTGTGAAATTTATCCATGTTGATACAATAACTCCAGTTCATTTTTCTTCGCTGCTATTATTATCCTAACTTGATTATACTGTACCTTATTTTTCAGTCTACTGTTGATGAATAGATTGTTTCCCATTTTTTGCAAAAAAAAAAAAAAAAAAAATGAGGCTGCTGTTAATAATATTTTAAACAGTTTTCTATGTTCAACTTTGCCAGATTGCTTCTCAAGTGGTTGTGTCAATGTATATTCCCACCAACAGTTTATAAGATTTCTTGCAAGGACCTACAACCAAGATTACTCTACCCAGCAAAGACATCATTTAGAATCAAAGGACAGATAAAAATCCTCCCAGGCAAGAACAAACTAAAGGAGTTCATTACCACCAAACTAGTATTACAAGAAATGTTAAACGGAACTCTTTAAGAAGAAGAAAAAGACAAAAAAATATGAATAATAAAATGGCAATAGCTACATATCTATTAACAATTACTTTCAATGTAAATAGATTAAATGCTCCAATCAAAAGACTTAGGCTGTCTGAATGGATAAGAAAACACAACCCTTACATATGCTGCCTATAAGAGACTCACTTTAGATTGAAAGACACACAGACTGAAAGTAAAGGGATGAAAAAAGATATTTCATGAAAATTAAAAAAAAAAAAGGCTAGCTTATCAATACTTAGACCAGACAAATAGACTTTTTAAAAAAGGCTATAACAAGAGACAAATAAGGACCCAGTAATCCCACTTTGGGGTATTTATCCAAAGAAACCCAAATGCTACTTTGAAGGGACAAGTGCATCCATATACTCATTGCAGCATTATTTATAATAGCCAAGATATGGAAGTAACCTGGGTGTCCGTCATTGGATGAATGGATAAAGAAGAGGTGGTATTTACATGAGTATACAAAAGAATATTATTCAGCCATAAAAAAAGAATGAAATCTTGTCATCTGTAACAACATGGATGGACCTAGAGTGTATTGTGCTGAGTGAAGTAAGTCCGACAGAGAAAGACACATGTCATGATTTCACTTATTTGTGGAATCTAGAGAACAAGATAAATAAACGAATAAAACAGAAACAAGCTCGTGGGTACAGAGAGTATTTTAATGGTTGCTGGATTGGGGTGGGGATTTGGTTGCAGGGTTCGCTGAAAAACGTGAAGGCATCAAGAAGTACAAATTGGTAGTTACAAAATAGTCGTGGGGATGTATAGCATAGGAAACACAGACAATAATATTGTAATAACTATGTATGATGTCAAATGGGTACAAGATATATTTGTAAGTTATATAAATGCCTAATCACATTTTTTACACCTGGAACTAATAATGTATGTCAACTCTAGTTGAAAAAAAAATTTAAAAAAGGATTTCTCTTGACGCTATATCCTTACCAATGCTCAGAATGTTAAGGTTTTGGCCAATAGGTCAAGTGGGAAACAGTTTCTTAACATTATTTTAATTTACATTTCACTGTTTACTAGTGATGTTGGATAGTTTTTATATGATTTTTGGCTGTTTGGGTTTCCTATTCTTTGAAATGCCTCTTCATCTCTTCACTCATCTGAAATCCTTCATGTTTTTCATAGCCCTTACATATGCTGCTACAAGAGACTCACTTTAGGTTGAAAGACACACACAGACTGAAAGTAAAGGGATGAAAAAAGATATTTCATGAAAATGAAAAAAAAAAAAAAAAAAAGCTAGGTTATCAATACTTAGACCAGACAAAATAGACTTTTTAAAAAAGGCTATAACAAGAGACAAATAAGGACCCAGTACATAAAAAAAGGAATCTTTAGTTTCATTCTAGAATCTGGTAGGGTTATGTTGTGGTTTACTCTGAGAAATTCATCCTGTCTTAATCACATTCCAACTGGTTGAAGGAATAGAATGTGGTCTTGGACAGTAGCCCTGTGTGACATTTTGAATATCCTGTCACCTCTCAGAAGGCTTTGTTGAGGTGATGGCTAGAGCAAAATTTCACCATGATCTAAGGAACTTGAACAGAGCCCTGGGGACTGGAACATACCCTGTCTGTCAGGAGTGAAGCCCAGGTGAGATGCTTCAATCGCCAGGATAAAAATGGAGATTAAATAAGACTCTACACATCAACCTAGCACTTTTTATCTGAAAACCTCAAGGCATTCAGGAAACATTAATTAATTAAGCTTTACAACAACCCTGTGAAATAGGTAAGGATATTCAGGAACGCATCTCGAGGGAAACAACATGGCAGCTGTTTTAGCAATGTGCAGGAACAGTAAATTGCAGGCGGTAAAGGACTGCAGACATATGCAATTAAAAACTGATGAGAGCACTTGGAGATGGGGTTCTGTTTTGGAATTTGGCCTGGATCCTGGCACTGACAGCTCTAGTGTTACGAGGAGGACTGGTCCAGGCAATGAGTACTGCTGAAAGCCCAGATGGCCTGGACCATTTGAATTTAAGTGATGTTTCCTTAGATACGAGGATATTTGTCTGTCTGTTTAGCTGTCCCTGTCTGTCTATCTAATAACATTAGCTACTGCTGCTCACATCTCAAATCTTCTCTTTTGAGGAGTGAACAGAACTAATGTAGAAAAATCAGTAAAATATGAACTCTTCAGAGTGAAAATTTCTATTTTTGATAATCTAAAGATTTCTCCTGAGTTTTCTTTTTGGAATTAAGACAATCTGGGGGTGGATGGAAGCCAATTAGAAACAGAAATCACATTAAAAAATACCAATATTTAGGGTTTAGGAAGAAAAAATTTAAATGTTTAAGAGTTTAACGTTTAAATAAATTAGTCCAATTTAATAAAGAAAAAAATAACGTTAGGAGAATGATCTAATTGTCTTTTCTTCTCTCTAGGAATTTTTCATTTTAAGATGCTGAGTTAGTCTTTATGAGCATAAAGAACCAAAGTTATGAGGATCAATTAAAAAGAGTTGTGGTAGGTTCTAGAGAAGAATTATAAGCTCTCAGTGTTAACGGAGAATAAAATTAACATTTATTGGGTATTTCTACTTTGTGCCAAGTACTTACATATATTAATCTCATTGAAACTTTATACACACACACACATACACACACACACCAGGGGTGACAAAAAAATGTATACACATGATTTGTATTCATCTTTTGTTATCAGTATATATTGAGTATTACAATTTTAATACAGTTTTTTCTGTTCTTAAAATATGTATACAGTTTTTGGCACCCTGTGTGTGTGTGTGTGTGTGTGTGTGTGTGTGTGTGTGTCTGTGCATATACTATATATATTCACACAACTAATACATTAACTCCACTGAAAGGTATAGCATCTCTTTCCTTTGTATATATTTCCATAAAAAGCTTTTATGCATGTATCTGTATGTGTAGAAATATATATATGGTAAATGTACGTGTGTGTGTATATATATATATATATATATACTTTTAAATATATAATTTTAATTTACACAAATAGAATTGTACTATGCACAGCACAGTCTGTATAACTTTTAAAATGTAAAATATATAGGAGGCTTTTCTCCTTAAGCACATACAGACTAACCTCATTATTTTTATTGATTTCATGGCATTTCATTGTATGAATATATCAGAGTATATTACCTGGTTCCTGTTGATGGACATTTATATTGTTTCCTGTCTTTGTAATTACAAACAGTTACAAAATGTATCTGAATCTTGGCATATATTTTTGAATACTTATGTCCATAGAAAAATTTCCAACAATGGAATGGTTGGGTTAAAGTATGTGGGTATTTAGAAATTTGGTCATAGCCAAATTGCCACTCAAAAATATCATGTAAATTTAGACTTTTCCACCAATAGTGGAAATTCTAACAGGAACTTCATTAAGTTTCTGTTTCCAAACACTACTGCCAACATTGCATATTACAGCTTTTCAATTTTTGCCAGACAGGTGAAATATGGCATCTCATTATTTTGATCTATGTTTCTTTAAATTTACAAAATTGAGCATATTTTTATATGTGTATCTGACCTTTGTATTAGTTTTCCTATGAGTTTTCCATTCATAGTTTTTGACTATTTTTATTGTCTTTTTAAACTAGGAAATTAGCTTTTTGCTTTCATATTGCATATATGTTTTCCAAGTATTTTGACTGTTGACTTCATGCATTTTTTTCTGTACAGAAATTTTATATTTCTTTGTAGTCAATTTATCATTCCTTTTTTTATTGTTCCTGGGTTTTGTCTCTTGTTTACAAAGATATTTCCAATTCCATGTTTATAGATAAATTTGCCTGTGCTTTCACAGTGTTTATTTTTACAATTTTATGATTCATCTGGATTAAGAAAACAAAGAATCAATATAGAGTTAGGTTGCACTTGGGAGCAGACTGAACAAGTAGAGGCTGTGGGAGGAAAGGCTTTGTACTAACAAGAGAATGATGTGACCCCTGGTTCCTGTGAGACGATATGATTGGCCTGTTTGAATAATTTTTCAAGCTGACAGGGAAGTGAAAGCAGTTAGGTTGAGGACCAGGTGGAGTGCAGCTGGTCCAGCTGATAGGGAAACTAGCCAGGTGGGGAGCCTTTCCACTGAGTCAGGGACATATCTGGTGAGCACAGGGAACATTTGTAAGCCCTTATGGCCCTTTTGAGGCTCAAAGATATCAAGGCAGCACATAAAATTTTAGGCCTTACACTACAATCTTCTGGTTTCAATTTGTTAATTCATTAAAACATCTTCATTTTGTCTATTGATTAACTTTATGATAGGAAAATGTTAAAAATGTAAGATTTTTGCAGTACTCTTTGAAAAAATACTGCTTTTATTTGTTAAACCCAAGCGTGTAAACCAAAGGACCAAAGGACTACATTTGGCTGTTTCCCTATGATATCACTAAACTTGCTCCATTCTGAAAGACAAGAAGGAATAAACAAGGAACAATGAAGGACGTATACAAGATTCAGTCCCATGGTGTATCCCAGCCTTCCTCACTATAAAGTTTCTCTTTCTCCCTTTGTGCTTACAAGTATTTGGGGGAAGAGATACTTTGAAACTAAGTCAATACTTCATTTCTCATCAAACTTTCAGTTTATTCACTTATTTACTTATATTTAAATGGACTCATGGCTTCCTATATTTTTCAATGGGGTATAGTCCATTCATATCTTTATTTTAGTGCCTAAATTATCTCCATTTTGGTCAGTGAGAACTGTTTCAAGCTGATTCTATAATTGAGGATATAGTTGGGTTAAAATCTACCATCTTGCTTATTCCTTGTTACATTTTTCCTCTTTTCTGCATTCATATGGATTGATTGTTTTTGAAATAATTTTATTCTGTTCTGTTTACTGCTTTTTGAGCTATAAATCTTCATTGTTTTATTTCAGTGGTTATTTAGGGCGTATAGTGTCCTTTTTTAACTTATCACAGTCTACTTCCAATTAATAGTATACTACTGCATGTATTTTATAAGATCCAGAAAGCAATATATTTCCATTTCAACTCCTGGTATTTGGGCTATTACTGTTATACGTCTTACTACTGTATTTGTTACAAATTTCACAATACATTGTTATTATTTTTGCTTTAAAATTTCATTTATATTTTGTGATTAAAAATATAAGAAAATATTATTTTATATTGACCCACATATTTACCATTTCTGGTGTTCTTCATTTTTTTTGTGTAGATCTAGATTTCGATGGTATCTTTTTCCTTCTGCCTGAATGGCTTTCTTTAATCTTACAGTGTAGTTCTGCTGCTGATGAGTTATTTCAGATTTTATATATCTGAAAAAGTCATTTCATGTTCATTTTTATGTTCATATTCAAATATATTTTCTCTTGGTATAGAATTCTAACTGTAAAGATATTTTTACTCTTAGGACTTCAAAGGTGTGACTCCATTGTCCTTTGGCTTGCATTGTCTTCATTGAGAAGTCTGCTGTAATTCTTATGATTATTTCCATAATATGTGTATTTTTCTGACTACTTTTCAGATTTTCTTTTTGTTGATTTTAAAGTTTGGTTTTCATATATCTTAGTATAATTTTATTTAAGTTTCTTAAAGTCCATTGTGCTTATTTGATCCTTGCACTTACAGTTTTCATCAATTTAGAAAATGTTCAGTCATTATTTCTTCAAATATTTTTCTGTCCCTAACCCCCATTCACTCTAGGTACTCCAATTACACATAAATGAGTTAACTTAGACTTGTCTCTTTTTTTCTATTTGTGTTTTATTTTGGGTAATTTCTATTTTATGTCTTAAAATTCACTAATATTTTTTCCTGCACTATATAATTTAGTCTTATCCCATCTATGTATTTTTTCATTGTAGAGATTATAGTTTTTATTTCTAGATGTTTGATATGGGTTTTTTTAAAAAAAATATCTTTAATATCACTAGTTAATATAATCTTCTAGTCTCCTGAACACATGGAATGCAGTTATAATAACTGTTTTAATGTCCTTGTCATTTCTGATATATGTCATTTTTTTGGCTGGTTTTAGTCGTTTCTGCTCATTCTGGGCCACATAATTTTTCCTCTTTGAATGCTTAGTAATTTTTTATTTGAGGCCAGATCTTGTGATTTTACCTTTTTGTGTGCTGTATATTTTTGGATTCCTACAGTATACAATGTGTCCTGCTTTTAATCTTTGTTAAGTATGACCCGAGCGATGTTTATTCAGGATATGTTTTTGATTCCTGAGTCAAAAACCTTCTGCATATACTACTGATGGTCTGTGAGTTATTTTTGTTTTTCACTTTGGCTTATGGAAATAAAAGCTATATCTTCCCCTGTATTAGCCCCAGATGTTTTTCCCTCTAATCTCTTTGAGTAGTTCTTTCCTCTGCTTTGAGTTGTATTGATCAGTGTCTAGCTTATAATCAAGTGGGACCATTTTCAGAGTTCCAGAGTGCTCTCTCTTCCTCTTCCTCTTCCTCTTCCTCTGAAATTCTGTCCTCTCTGCTATTCTGTTTTGTGAATTCTAGCTTAATCTCCCTGAACTCCCAATTTTTATTCCTCAATTCAGAAATACTGTTGGATTCTGCCTGGTTCCATTTTTATGTGCTTATAGTCTGGAAACTTTCTTTAGACATTTTTTTGTTTGTTTGTTTGTTTAGACAGCTCTTTTGTTGCTTGATGTCCAATGTCTTGAAAATCAATTTCATAAATTTTGTCCAGTTTTTTGGTTGCTTCTGGTGGGACGACAAATTAAGTCCCTATTTCTCTATCTTGATGAGAAGTAAGACTACTCACCTTCTGTTCATTCATTCATTTATTTGTTTACCCTAAAATTACTCCCATATAAAAGGTATCATTTCTTTCATATCTTTTTAATTTTATTGCTTCTTCTTACTGAATTTTTATTGTTTGTATAGTTTTTCAGTTGATCCCATTTGCATTAGATATGATGCTTAAGTAAAAAGTAAAGTTTGTTGTGTGAAGCCACTGAAGTTTTGGACCTGTTAATAAAGCATTATGTAGCTATCCTAGCTGTTATAAGATTCAACAAAGTCTATTACAGTAAAATTCTTTGGGGCTGTGGATGGAGATAAAGTGTCAAAGAGGAAAAAAAGGAACAATGAAATGTATACTGTTATAGAGCTTCTTTATGCATTATTTTGTGTGTGTGTGTGGCAGGATTCTCTCTGCCTGTTGGGGACAGGGGATGCTTTCAGGGTGGGATCCTCCTTGCTGCTGCCAGGATACCTGGTGTCTCAGTGTAGGGTATGGCAGTCTTCAGCCCCCAGGGACTTTCTGGGCCCATCTCTTGTGGCGGATGCCTCTTGCCAGCGCCGCCCGGCAGCCTGGTGTGTCCAGGTGATGGTGGGTCTCAGTCTTGGTGGGAAGGAAGCACTTCCTCCTGCCACTTATTGTTTGTGAGGCTTCTGATGGATGTGATTCCCCTTCCCTTCACTGTGGTGTTGCCAGGAGGACTCACATTTGATCTGGAGGAGGAATGAATCTACCTGAGCCACTCTCTGCTGCTAAGGTGGAAGCTGGAAAACACCAGGCTTAGGTTTTTATTAGGGTGAAATTTGGGGGGGACATAAGATGCCCTGCACCCATTTTGTTCCTCCACTCCTGGTGTGCCCTAAGCAGTTCACCTTTATTTTTCTAGGTTTTAAAGTTCTTTGGTTGCCTCTTGCATTGCTACCAGGGTTTTACATAGTGGGATAGGAAATTATTACTTTTTTGACTGGGGTAAAATTGCACATAATGTAAAAATTTCCATTTTAGCCACTTTAAACTGTCCAGTTCACTGGAATTCATATTATTGTGCAGCCATCACCCTCTCCAGAATGTTTTCATCTTTCCAAACTGAAACTCTGTACCCATTAAATAACTCAGTCTCCTCCCTCTGTCCCCCATCCCTGGTAACCACCATTCTACTTTCTGTCTCTATGGCTTTGACTTTAGGTGCCTCATATAAGTGGAATCATATAGGATGTGTCCTTTTGTGACTGGCTTATTTCACTTAGCATTATGTCCTCGAGGTTCATCCATGTTGTACCATATAGTCTTTTTTAAATTATATGTTTTTGCACATAGAATTCTAGGTTGATATTTTTTCCTGAGGACCTTCCAAATGTAGTCTGTTGTCTCCTGACCTTCAGAGGCAATTCTGTCATGACCAGAGCCACAACCTGCCATTTAATGGCTTCTTAAAACTTAGCCAATTTTCTTGCTTCCCATCATTGAATTGGGATATCTGTGGTACTTTCGATTCCTAAACCTTGCCAGGATTGAGCCAGCTTGCTTCTTTTTGATGTCCTCTATGACAGGTGTTTAGATTTTAGTTTTTCTCTGTTCTGATAAACTAGTTACCACTCACCCATCCTCTTTGCATCTTTTGAAAAGCAATACATTGTCTTAGTGGTCATTTCTTCTCCTGTTCTTTGTGGTGGAACAGATTCCAGTCTGAGATGTTTAACCAGGATCTATCTGTTCAGTACTGTGGTGCTGGCATACCCATAGCATTATTATGCACGTAGGGGTAAAAATCCTGAAAACAATACAGCCAGTTTGATGCAGGAATGTTTCAAAAGGACACCAAGATCAAATAGTGTTTATTTCATGAATGCAGTTGAACAAAATGAAATTTATCAATGTAATCACAAATCATGAGAGTAAAATTAAATGATGAAATGAATAGATGCTGATGAGGCATCTGATAAAATTTAGTAGCCATTCTGCCCTCCACTTAATAAGAAAGGTAATCTTAAATCCAAATCGGATTAGGTAACTTTCCTGCTAAGATCCATCAATGTTTTTCCTATTGTACCTGGGGGGAAAAGTCCAAATTCCCTGATATGGCCTGCATGCAAGGTCATATATGGGCTGTCTCCTACAGGTCTTTTCAACCCACTGTCGACTTTTCCTCTCTTAATAAAAATTCTAAGCAAAATAGGAATAGATGGAAACTACTTAATTATTGTAAAGGTAACAACACTCGGCAGCGGGGGTCAGCAAACTATGGCTTGTGAATGAAATCCAGCTTGCCACCTATTTTTATAAATACTTTCATTAGGACACAGCTTTGCTTACTTATCTAGGTATTGTCTGCTTTCTTTCTGTCATTTTGTGATACCATGGCAGAGTTGAATCATTGTGATGGAGACCATATAGACAGATACAATAGGAAAAACATTGAAAGATCTTAGCAGGAAAGTTACCTCATCAGATTTGGATTTAAAAAGATCACCTTTCCTATTAAGTGGAGGGCAGAATGGGTAAGATTTGGGTTATTCCTACTTTTTGCTAGAAATAACTTAACTGAGTCGACCTAGTTCATGGCTCTAGCATGGTTCTATCTATTTGTTGAATAGATGAAGATACAGGTTTAGTAACTTTTCCAAACTATAACCAGTAAAATGTGGCTGGAATTTTAAACCCATGCCTGCATAATGATCTCGCCAGACACAGGTCTGTTTGTTGCTATGCACAGGTCTGTTTGTTGCTATGTAATTCATTCATTTATTTTTTGATTAATTTGGTAAGCATTTATCAAGCACATGCTAAGTGCCAGGCTTTAGGGATGGGAGTGGTGGGGTTGAAATGGACGACACTGTATCTGACTTTAATCACAGCCTGGCAGGAGACACAATCAATAAACAAGTGGTGATAGTGGAGCATGATAACCTCTGTAATAGAACAAAGTGCTAAAGAGGAGGGAAAGCCCGTTGCCTCCTGAAGAGTAAGGGCGAGGATGCTGTCTGAGCTGGAGTTCCAGGCACATCTTACTTGTATTTCTTCTATTACAACCTAATGCAATGCTGGGTACTTGAGACATCAATGAATTTTGGTTATTGAATTTAGGAATAGGAGTTAACCATAAAATTGGGGGTGGGGGTGTGTGGAAACATGTTCTAAGAAGAAAAAAATAACATAGAAAAAAGGAAAATGGCCCATTTGAGGAAATGCAGAGATCAATTTGGCAGAAGAAGATGGGAAATGGTGGGGAGTGGCTTGAGATGAAACTAGTCAAGGAGCAGGGGCAGACCATGAAGTATATTATATACTCTACATGAAAGGGGAGCCAGGGAAGGACAATGGTAACAATGTAACTGAAATTATTTGGAAGCAGCAGCTAGAGAAAACAGGCTCTGTTTCTGATGTCGAATTTGGGTAAGAGTTTCACCAAAAGATTTGATGCATCATTAGACCAAACTTCTACTGATCTAGCTTCTATAATGCTGTTTTTACAATTAGCCTTTGTTGTTGTTCTTGTTGAGAGAAATCTATTTCAGTGCATGGCAATGTGGTGCTGTCTACATATTTAACCCCTTTTAGAATATCTTAGGTACTGCCTGCTGCTCTCTTCTCTGCAGGCCTAGGAAGAATGAATGGCCCTGGAACTTGCTCAGTGAAACCTTCCCTGTGCCTGATTTCCCCAGGTAGAGGACTGAGGCATGCAGGATAAGCTTTGCAGGCCTTGAAGTATCTTTGCCTCCTACTGTGGAGCTAGGGACAATCTGGAAATAAATAACTTTTTTTATGTTGAGTCAAGTTCAAAACAACAGGCAAGACACCCAATTTACACCTGTGGGGAAAGGAGAAACTTCAATGACAGCTAATTGCACAGCTTTGCCCTTGTAGCAAGCACTGGTGTTTTTGCTTGAGGAAGGAAGGCCCCTGGAGAACCAAGAATCAGGTGGCCTAATTTCCCTGGGAATCCTTGCATTCTGGAGAGGTAAAGGATTTCAGAGGAAATTTTTCTGTTTTCTGAGTATGTGGAGAGCACACAGGGTAAAAGCAATCGCTGACAGCTGCAGCAGTCCCCTCTGAGGCCTCTGTAAGCTGTCCACAGAGAGCAGTCACTGGGTACACCCTGGGTTCCTGAGAGGGGATCCAGAAGTAGAACACAGGGTCCTACTCAGAAAGAACCCATCATCTGGTGGCTTCACAAGCATTTGCCTCTGGAGGTTTGGAGGACGGTTCAAGGTGGTAACTAATGAGTCATGATAGAGCTGGTCAGACTTGCTGAGGAAATGCAGAGAAGAGGAAAGAAAGAGCATCATGGGATGGGAGAACCAGACAAGGCTTTCCAGTGGTGAGAAATTATGAGCAGGACCTTGAAATTAATTTCGGATTACACTTGAAGGAGAGGAGATGCAAGGCCTTTCTAGGCAGGTGGAAAGCAAGAGAAGCTGGGGAGAGATCATCAGAACTCTCCGAAAGACCTGTGTGACCCTGTCTCTGCCATGCTTGCAACATGTCACTGGTTCCCCATCACCGATAGGATAAAGTGCAAGGCTTGACATATGAGTGACCTCTGCTTACCCCTCCAGCCTCCTCATTCTCCCACCCTGTACCTTGGTCCTTATGCTCTAGCAATACCTGTCTAAGTACTTCATGCTATTTCATGCCTCCATTATTATGCCTTTCATGTTTCCTCTGCCTAGAATGCCCTTTCTGCCCTGTCAACCTGGTGGAGTCTTGTTCATCCTTCAAAGCTCCTCTGAGACCTCCCTAGCTGCCCAAGGTCATATAGTGATGGAAGTGGAAGTACGTCCATTTTGCCTGATTCCAGAGTCTCTGCTGTTCATCACTGTTCTGTGCCCAAATCTTAATTTATAAAGGTGACTGAGTGATGATATGGAGAGGTCAATTCCATTGAAAGAAAAGTTTAATATTACTCACAGTTCCCCTAGAAATGAGAGGCAGGGCTTGCCACACAGGCCACAGGAAAAACACCGGGTCGGGAAGCAGAAGCAGGAGCATGCGCCAGGTTTAGACCAGAGCCTTCACTGGGGTTTCTGAGGGAAAGACAAGGTAGGGCAGGTAAGATGTTCAGGATTGGCTAGTTTTCTGTGGGGGTGGTCTCCAGTTGCCTGGTACCCGGCCCTGGGGTGACTGCCTTCTGAGGTATACGTTTAGGCCAGATAGAGGAGCTTTGGTTCTGGATTGTGTAGTTTGCATATCAAAGGCAAGCTCCTGGCTGAGTCCTCTGCTATCTCTAAGAATTAGCTCGCCCTGGGAAGGGCTGTCTCTCCCCAGTTAGAAAGGCTTTTCAAGATATCAAAACATAATAATAGATAGGGAAAGAAAATGAGTAGTATAACCACTGTGCTATGCTATCTGTAAGGAAGAACGCATTATTCACAACAATTTTATGCTGCTCCGAGTTAATCTCAGTAAGGGAGCTGAGCAGTCTGGGAAGAGAAGTACCGTGGGTTCTAGTTCCTTTCCTACTACATCACTGAACAAGACAAATTTACCTGTGGGCTTTATTTTTCTCATCTGTGAAATGACAACCTTGGTCTTATTTATTAACTGATTATTTTTTATTCTATCAATATATTCACTTTTTTCATGGTCTAGAAATATTGGCAAAGTTCAGCTCATAGATATAGAATTGTACCCAAGCACCTAAATTAATGACTTCTCCTTAACTATCAGGGAATAATTTATTGATAGGATATGGTCTAATATCAAGGCAGAGATTTAGAAACAGACATTGAAAACAACAAAGGACACATCTTTGTAGAAAGTTGGAGGAAAGGAGGATAAAATAAGTCAGAACAGTTCTTCTCCTGTTGGCTGTGTGATCTGAGGAAAGATTATCCTTTCTGATTCTCAGTTTCCTTTTCTGGAAATGGGGATACAATATAATGCATTCCATAGGGTTGTTGTGAAGATTAGATGAGGTCACGTGTGTAAAGGTCTTAGCATAGTGCGTGGTATATCATAAATAACCCCCTAAGTATTAGCTGTGGGCTGTGGGATGGTGCCACAGGGACTGCAAGGGGTGTGGGTAGTAAGCTGATAGCTTGGAAGACCTCAGGCTGTCTTCACTAGCAACTATTCCAGACCCAGAACTCAGAGTCAGCTTTTGGGAGGTGGTGATGATACCCAATGACATCTTGGATATAGGTATTGGTATAGCCCAGGAAAATCCTGAATACCAAAAGTACTGTCATGCGGAAGACCCTGTTTGCTGCACCATTTGCGGTGCGGAGCGGCCTGCAGGGCCTCTGGTCCCGCTCCCCACAAAAAAACGCAGGATATGGCTAGGCCGAAAAGGAACACCCATGGAGCCATAGATAGGGGAGTCATACCAATCGGCTAACCGGTTACAGCTGAAGGCCAACCAATCACAGTTGATGGTCATTCACTATCCGAGCCAGCACTTCCCCACGCGAGGCCCGGAGCCTGGAAACTGCTCTCTGGGACTCTGTCCCCACAAGTACTAAAAATAACAATGGTAGTAACAATAGCACCAACAACAATAATAACCATTACCAGATCTTTCTGACTCCAGAGCCTGTGCTCTTGACCAGTTTTGTTTCTCTGAGATGCCTGACAGTCATCCTTTAAGGGAAGGGGGACGTCAGTATCATTATTTCATGGCTGGAGACACTGATGGGTGCTGTAGTACCAGGGTTGTCCCTGCCCATGAGAAGATGAAAACTTGTGTGATGTCATCACATAGGCAAAGACTAGCCCTCATGAGCCAGCTGTTAGGGTCCTTGGAAGTTCCAGTATGCAGTACTCTTGGAGACAGAGGTAGTAACATCTTCTATTAAAATGCAAATGTAATATGGAAGGCATCATGCGTCAATCTTTTATCATCTTTTCAGAAATTATCAATCACATTAGTCTCTTGTATGGGCAGGAAGCCAGGGAAGGTTTGGAGCATAGGATATTTTCTCATCTCTAAAAATAGTTCAATACTAAATTGTCTTAGTATCTCTTCTATGCCCAAATCTGTACCTTTTCATTTTCCTTTCACTGGTTTTATAGTTGAGTGAATGAAATTCATGTTCTACTCCTCATAGTATTATACATTTAATAATGCAAGAAAATAAGTATTTATTTTCTAAATGAAAGATACCTTTGGAAAGTTTGTAAGTATAGGTTAGTTCAAGCTCAATCTTTCACTTTTACTTAAATTTTCTTCATATTTATTATAGTTTCTCTGTTTGAATCTATGTATGTGTCCCATCTTATTTATGGCTTTATTGAAATCGTTTAACTTATATTCTCAAGGAAATGAATTAATAGAGCACCCTTTTTGTGAAAAGCCCTAAAGAAATTATGAAAATCATTAAATAAATATCCTCATCCTCGAAAATCTCACAATATAGTGGAGAGACAGGTTATAAAGTAAGAGAGCAGGAGGCTCTGAATAAGGCTCGTGGCCATGGAGACACAAAGGAAGAGATGGATAAAACAAGGATGGGAGGAAGGGGAAAGGGACCCAGAGTACTCTAAGGTTTTGCGCTTGGATGACTAGAGGAGCCATAGCGTCATCAATAGAAAGGAGAAAGGCAAGCGGAGGAGCAAACTTGGGGAGATGAGGATAGAAGGAGGATAGGATGAGTTGGGATAGAAATGTGTCGGGTTTAGATGGCACAGACTTGGCTGCTGGTTAAGATGTTCAGCTACCTTGTCACCTCTAATAAAGATGAGTTTATGGCTGAGTTCTAGCTCAAACTTAGGCTACTTTATCCTCCTTCTGATATTTATTCAACAGGGCTTTGTGCTAGATAATGAAAATGGATTACAGAGCTACAGAGGCAAGATCTTTTCTCCCCCAGAGTTCCAGTTGAGTGGGTGAGACAGTTTGTCTTCAGCAGTGCCAGGCACTGAATAGCGATGTGAGCAATTATGTACAGAAGAACAGAAGAAAGAGGCATCTGGGGCACAGGCGACAAGCTGGAACCTGCAGCCACCTACTTGTAAAGGGCATTCTGAGTCCAAAGACCAGCATAACCCCTATGACCTCCTTAATTTAGGAAGCTATTAAAAATGGAAAGATACTATTTCCCAGTATCAGGCTTATTTAGAAATGAATGAAACCAGTTTAGCAAGTATATATTTGTATAGTAGTAACTTTTTTATATATGGATAAGGTTAACCTATTTGTATATGGATAAGGCAGTATCACTAATGGATTTAGTTTTGTCTTTTCATGAGGAAAATGACTTTTTTGAGCCTGAATGAAGGGGACTTAACGGCCTGACCCCTAGGAGTGACCATCACTTTTGGTGGTAGAGGAGTCCAGGGAAATTGCCCTCCTTTTTACCTGCCACTTTTCCATCCCACTTTTGTCAGGGATGCCTTCTGTGTTCTCTCTCCCCGGGAGCTTGCTGGCAGTGAGTGGAGACCCTCCCAGTCTGACTACCTATTGCTGCTACTGAGCCTTGTTCTGATCGGCAGAAATAACAATAGCTTTGGAGCCTAAACTTTGGGAGACTTCACAAAGACCGTGGGGCAAGTAGCTACTGATGTGGTTATTGTCTAGGGCTAACTCCGTCCCCAGGGATGTGGTTTCAAAGCCCCTGTGTATGAGGTCAAAAATACCTATAACAATAACAAATCCCAACAAGGGAGGTTACCCAGGCTAATAGCGGAGGTATTAAAAGGATTCATCTTTCTAATGGTGATTTATGTGGTTGTAACAATGGGATTGGGGAAAATGATAATTTATTAGAAAGTATTTTCCTTTTGACAAGTCAAACAGAGTATTATGTAAATTTAGGAGAAATTCCAGGGTTAGAAAATTCCACTTTTAGAATAATGGTTTTTATTCTTTAATTAAAGCGTATACTGTACGTCTATCAGATAGTAAGGATGTCAAGGTCTGGGCTTACTACCTCTTTAAAATAGTGCCATCTAGTGGTGAATATTTCAAATTGTAGCGAGGTGCCCACAGAGTTGTCACAAATCCTCAGGGGGCTTGGCTTCAAGATCCAGCAGAGTTTATAATTTGCTCATTCATTTATTGATCTAGTATTTCACTTAACTTCATTACCACTTACTACACGATGGGCATCTTGATGGGTGCTGTGTGGGAAGAGGCAAGGAAGACACAAGCCCTGACTTCGGGCTTTGCAGTTTAGTAGGGAGAACCATTGTAAACCACTGATTGCGGTCCAGAGATAATAGCTATGAGAGAAGGTCAGTGGGGGTCCAGATGACTCATCTATCACAAGGGGTTTCAGTGACGTTGCTGGGAAGCCCTCCCATGAGCATTGAGGACTTAACTTACAGGAAGTATGGCGGCAAGGAAAGACAGGCTGTTGGAAGTATCATCCACTGGCACCGGGGGCAGATTCCTGACCTGCCAGACCTCTCTTTTGGCTTTTCCTCCAATCTCTGGCTTTACCTCTAAATCAGGGAACTGAGGGCGCTTGCAGTTTGCTGCCAAGTGGAGTTCTTTGTCTTTAAAGGTAATGTCTTTGACTCTTGGTCATCCTAGGGTATAACTTGTTGGACACAGGGTGGTACGTTTAAAGCCCTGGGAATTTTTTGGGAAATGATAAATTTTTACTTGCTGTATCTGCCCTTTTCTCCTGCCCTGAGAAGTTTCTTGTAAGTCTTCCTATTCTTTACATAGCTCTGTCTCTGTGCAAAACAACGTATACATTTTTTTTTTTTTTTTTTTTGCAAAAAACACTCATTGTTCGATCCTGCTGAGGTATCTAATCTTTCTAGCTCCAAGGTTTGTTCTCTTTTCAAAACCAGGCCAATAATATTGACCTTCCTACCTTAATTAGTGTTGGTAAAGTGCTTTAATTATGATTTGGTGTTTTATACCACCTAAACACAAGCAAAAGACCTGTTATACCTTTTATTAGCTTGTTTTAAGTTTCACTGTGTGAAAATTTCCCCTCATATTGTTTTTGGGCAGATTTTAATACTTGAAAAATTTCCATTTCATTTACTTTTTAATACCATACTCCTTGCAAAAGTCTTTACTTCTAATTGGCTCTCATTGGTTTAGTTTTCTCCTTCCTTCCCCTCTATTGTTTTGGTGAACGGCACTTTTCCATCTCTCTCCTTTTCAGGGTGTAGCTCTTCTTTATTGTCATAACTCTTATCTTACTTGATTTTTCTTCCTCCTATTCAAACTCCTTTCAACCTTTCATTTCTCTCATTTTTTCTAGTTCTTCTCATTTGACCTTTATCTCTCTCTCTCTTTTACTTTTCCATGTCCATGCTCATTATGTTTCTTTTGCTGTCTTGATTTTTAGGTTCTATCTCTCAGAAGTTTGTAGTAGTTACTGTTGATTGAGGGTTCCATGTTTAGTTTGTCCCAGTGACCACCAGGGAAACTCCACTTTGCTGATGTGAGGAGGAAAAAGACCTATAAGGAAGAAGCAATAGATGATAGATAGATGGATGGATGGATGGATGGATGGATGGATGGATGGATGGATGGATGGATAGATAATCAGACATGTATTGAGTGCCTGCTAGGTTCCAGGCATTGTGCTAAGGGCTGAATAACGACAGACACAAAGAAGAATGAGATGGTCCCTGCTTTCAAGGAGCTTATAGTCTAATCAGAAACACATGGTCAACAAACTATTATGATACAGTTATGGTAGGGGCTGCGATAGAGATAGATATAAAGTGTTATGAGCATGAAGAGGCCTGAAATAATTAATTGGTCTGAAAGAGGTGGGAAAGAAGTCACAGTGCATGAGGCATTTGGACTGGGCCATGGTTAATGATTTGGAGGCTCATCAAGAAGTAGTTTGAGACACTGAAGGGCATTCCACAGTGAGAGATGGTTTACTGAAGCATGGAATCTTAAATGAACGTGATGGGTCCAGGGAAATTCAGGTGGGAGATGCGGGTATATATTGGCAAGTGATGAAACTGGAGAGATAGGCAAGAGACAGTTTTGTGGAAAGTTTTACAAACCATATAATGAAGTTAGGGAATCATTCTGTAAATATTGGGGAGCCACAGATAGATGGTACTTAAGTATCTGGGTTATGTGCAGGTTAAAGGGATGGATAAAATTGAGTGAAACATCAGACATTTCAGGAGTCAAATGATCACGGCTGGTGATTGATTTGATGTGGGAGGTAAAAGGGAGTGAGCGTTTAGAAGAGATTTGCTTTTAATGGCATATTTGCTCCCTAGGATTTTAAATTCTCATAAGTTATTATTCTTTTTTATCTTGCAGTGTTATTATCCATTGCTAGTAGGATCTTTCTTAAGGAATCTAAAATTTGAAGTTTCTATTCAGCTATCTGGAGAAGTTGTTCTAAATGGCGATAAATTTCTCTTTTCTTATCTTTCCTGGATTGGGCTGACTTGTGTGCCTAGCACTGCTGGTTCTCAGGATAATGACTGGCTCCTCTCAAGGTTTTTCTGAAGGAGGCGGATGGTGGGGACAGCGTGCTATGATGTGTGTATGTGGGGGGGCTGGTGTTGTTGAGGGGAAAGCTAAAGAGCACTCTATCTACTCATTGTACAGACCGGGAGCTCTACAGATGTTTAGTGGGTAGAGGGAGAAATAAATCGAATGGTGGATAATATAAAAAGCATTTATATTATCTTTATATTAAATTGTTATAAGTGGGGGGAAGGGGACTTGGAGGGAAGGCTGAAGGTCAGCAGGCTTCCCCTTCTTGCTTCTATTTTACTTAAATCAATATTGAAATTGTTGTATATTTCTCACATTCAAATAATGGGGTAGCAAAAGGAAGTCACACTGTGATAAATTTTGGGGAGACTGATGCCCGTGTTAGGATTCTTCTTCCTCAGGAAGATTCACTAAGACATAATCATTACACTGAGTTAGCATAGGCCCTAATGTCACGACTTAAGAAATGAGAGACATCAAATATGGATCCAGCAGCACTCCTCACCCACCCCCACAATCCCCTATCTGTCAGATTCAGTTGAAGTTTTTTAGACTCCTTTTTGGATCGTCATATAAAATGCATTACCTCTTTGGATTCATCATTTCCCTTACACTTCTCTAATGTCTTGAGCACATAACCCATTGTTTCCTCACATGCGTCCAAAACGTTTTTCTGGAGGCAACAGTGCCCTAGTCCTGAGTCTCCATATTTACCAGGTGTGTTAGACTGATCGCATTAGTAGTCTCAATTCTGTATCATTTCTATATCCATGCACCTTTGGCATGTGGCTTTGTGATTGCTCTCTCCAGAGTTGATTTCTCTCTTTGATTCTGAGTTTGGCAACATGACTTTCTTTGGCCAGTGGGTGGTAGGATTAGTCTGACTCCAATTTTGATAGTTGACCATTGACAGCATTTAGACTTCCACTCTTCCCTTCTCTATCACCATACATGTGGCTTTAGACAAGGGAATACACATGCACTCCCTGAACTCTTGGCATCAATGGGAAATTTGAACACCCTTACCCATATAAGAATCCCTTCTCTACCCCTAGCCCCATCCCCAGCCACTATAAAGGCCCAACCCACTTTCTGCTCTCTTGCCATTCCAGATTTGTCTTGTGTCTACCCTGTTCCTCCAAGAAGTTCCTTGTATGAGTGATAAACTTTCTTTCAAATTCCTTCAGTATGTGAAGTGTCATCAGTCTCGACATCCAACCTAATAACTGGTGGGTTGTCCATTCCACCTCCACAGGGTGACTACAAAACTTCTGTAATTTATGTGATACTTTCACATGGTTAAAAAATGCTTGCATATTTCTGCTTTGACTGTTGCTCCTCTGTCATGACCATGAGAACATGCCTGGGCTACCCTGTTGGAGGGTGAAATACAGGGGCAGAGACTAGTTGTCTCATCACCCCAGTCAATAGATCAGTCAATAGAGAGCTGACCTAAGATATGTGAGCAAGCTCAGCGAAGATCAGTAGAGCCTCCAAGTCAACCCACAGCTAACTGCAGACGTATGAGTGAGACCAGGCAAGACCAGCCAAGGCCAGTTGAGTTCAGCTGAACCCCAAATTTGTGAGGTAATATATATTTTTATTGAACACCACTGAAGTTTTGTGTTTGTTATGCAGCACTGTTGTGGAAATAGATAATGGATATATCAAGTGTGGGGACTTCTAGACTAATCATGGGATAAAAAAAATAATAGTTTCCAAACTTTAACAACTCTTATTGAAACCAGCAAGTCCGAAAATGAAGCAAAGGATTATAGTGCAGCTCATGGTTAGCCCTTTTCCCCTCTATTTTTAAGTGTTTACTTTGTTTAATTTTTTGTGTGCTAGGACTCTTAATAAGTAATTCAAAAAAAAGAGCCTTAAGTAAGATTAGCAATTTGCACCTTTTTAAAAATTAACAGCGCTCTGTTGTTTTGATATTGAGCTCCATTATCAATTTGCATCTTTAAAGAGGTGTAACCTTTCTCAGATATTTTGCTCCATGTTCTTATATTTAACTAGCAAGACTTGATTTTTACATTGCTTATGTTGCATTTATTTCTGCACAATTAAAACAAGGGGAAAAGGAGAAGAAAAAAACAACAACCAGGGCTCAAGAATTAGGGGTGTGGTGTAGATTTCTGTAACCTAGGCTAATCAGGGCTGATGGTGGATTTTGTCAAGTAGCCCCGCATATCGATAAAGGAAAAATGTCCTAGAGTATCAGAAAACATGACCAGAAGTTTCTGCATGCTTGAATGCTTGCATATCATACCTTCTTATTTATTAAACCAGCTCTAGGGCATAGCACAACCTTCAGCACCACGGAGTCCTAAGCTCTGGTCACAGGACAGGTTCCATTTTAACCGTCTCCCATTTTCCTCGCCTGTTCTGTCCAAAGTTCCACTTTCCTCAGCCAGATCATCCAACAATGAATGTGTGGATTTGCCTCACAGGCAAGAGGGATCCATTCATCTTAGAGTCATCCTTTGCCTCCCACTGTTATCTTTTCTAGATAGAAGATTTAGGTTGGTAGCAGTGAAGTCCCTCTTTATGAGGGAAAAGTACACCAAGTATACATCATTTGTTTAGAAAAAAAATCCTAACCATGTTACCAGTAGAAGAAAAATTCTTTAAAAAGTTAGAATGTTAGTAATAACCGGTATTGTTTTCAGGTACTTACACCAAATTACGAAACACTCTCTCTCTTCTGGATATCAGTTTGAACCCAGTCTGTGAATTTTACCAAACCGTGAACCAAACCAATGTGTTTTATTTTATTTTTTTTCAATAATGACCCAGTTAAAACTGGAGGCTAACCTATATATTTTCTCAATCTCATGAGCTGGAACCAGGCATCAAAATTTTCTTGAACTGAGTTGATATTCTGCAGAGTTAAATTCCTGTTGAGATCCTCTGGTGGTGGGAGGGGGAGTGAAGTGTGGGGAGGGGAAGTAATTCTTGGCTACTTTTTAGAGTTGTGTGTGGAATCTAAAAGCTTTGCTTTTACCCTTGATTAAAGCCAATTTCACCTGGAATGAATCATTCTTTCTAATGGAATAAGTGAAAAACATGATGTCACTCATTGCAGAGGAGGGAAAAAAAAGTCATGCATTCCGGCAGATTATATGTTTGTCTCCACCATGTAATTTCAATCATTTGTTAAATCTTGCTTTTGACTTTAGTCCAGGCAGGTTGTCATAGGATATATGGGTGTGTCATCTCTTGTGGCAGTGTTCTCTAGCTATTTGCATAGTGTTTTCTTTGGGGAACCTGATCTCAAATTCTCTAAGGAATAGTCTTTAATTTCTGATATAAGTTATCAAAGTACAGTCAAGCTGTCCCCAAATTTTTAGCCCATGCATTTCTGTAATCCAAATTAGAGATTTGAAAGAACGTCATCATTTATATATAAAATATTTGTAACATATAAACATAATATTTAAAAATAATCATATCACTTAGGATTTAAAGACATTTCAGCTACAGTAGGTAATTTTGGGAAATAATGAACTCATTCATTTTTTGAAAGATAACGCAGAGAGGCCTTTCTCATATGAATTGAAAAATTCAAAGAGTGAATAGTTAAGATGCCAAAAGTGTGTAAGAGTTGTTAAGCGAAATGGACTGCATTGAAAATATAGGAAGAAAAAAGACTCATGAACTTATAAGGTATAAAAGGAGGCAGGGTGATGGTGAGTAGGATTTCTAAAAATAGTAGCCTGAGGAACCATTAACAAATTTAGCCTCTGGCTCAGCAGTGAATAACAGGACATTCAAAGGAAAAGATGTGGTTCTCTCTCTAATGAGGCGCTGGCTACTGCCGCTGAATTTAAATTTCAGGAGACCACTGCTCTGATTTTTAAATTATTTATTTGATGTTTTTCTAAACTACAAAAGAATCTGTTCTTGTTGTTATAAGTCAAACAATGTAAAGACTTATAAAGAGAAGCTAATTATTCCTGCCCCTTTCATTTCTAGTCCCACGTTCCTGAAGGATTCAGTGGTAGCCAACTGGTGTGGGCCTTCCACACTTTGTTCCTTTTTTTTTGGACATACAAAACACATTCTCATGCATATTTTTTTTAAATTATGGTAATAGGGCCTTACTATGCCCATTATTCTGTATTTTGCTTTTTCACTTGAAGTATGTCCTCAAAAATCCTGACAGAAAGCAGAAAGTAGACACAGATCTAACTCTATCTTTTTTCATTTTTTATTATTTTCTTTACACACACACACACACACACACACACACACACACAGATTTTTACATAAATGGAATCATTTAATTAAAATTATTCTTACATGTTGATTTTTTACTTTCTTTGCTGCCCCTTTCCTTTCCCTCTTTCTCCTATTCCTCTTTTCTCTCTCAATTCTCTACCTACATGTACTATCTGGTGTATATCCTTCATTACTTTTCTCCATTCTCTTATAAGCCTTATGCATAGGTGCACATGCACACACATACCAACAGGCAGATATATTTCACTTTGTATCTTAATCCTACAATGTGCTTTATGTTGTGGTTGGAAAAGTGACCCTTTTTAATCTCTTTTCTGGATATGTCTTCCTTTGATCTCATCTTAAGAAGATTCTTAATGGTTTTGGCTTTAGTTCACTGCTCCTATTTTTCTACATAAGCCACCTAGGTAATTTCATACTTTCTTAGGAATTTAATTGCCACCTTTTTGCTGTAGATACCCAAATCTACATTTCCAAATTTGGCACCTATATTGAACTTGCTGCTGGATATTTCTATCTAATTTCTCCAGAGGTACCTCAAACTGAACATGCCCCACCTTCTCTCTTCTCTTCTCCCCTTTGCTTCCTTATTATTTACAGCAATTGATTCTATCATTGTTCATCTGGATGTCAAGCTAGAAATCTGCCATGTATAAGCAGTCACCAAATTCTGCCAAATTTATCACTTAAACAGTTCTTAAGTTTATTCTCTCCTTTCCATTTCTCCGATTCATACACTAGTAAGATGCTCATTAAGCCTTATATAAATTATTGCAAAAGTCTTTCAACATTTTTTTCATCTGGACCCCATAACATAGTGCGTCCCTGGGGATATACGACTGCCCCATCTATCAAAGAAAACACTTACTGTTTTTGGTAAGGTTGGAAGCATGATAGAACTGTTCAGATCCAGTCTCCATGTGTTCTTTCTAGTATAGACAGCACAAAATATTTATCAAGATTTAAAACAAAGACAAGAAAAAAACATGAGTGGAAGGAGAAGCCGGGTAGTACTAACATTCCAACGATAAAAAAGCAACCAGATCCAAGCACTCATTGGTACTCCAGCAACATGAGGAGTGAACCTCACACCTCCACACCTCGATGCCCTCCCATGCTAGTGCTTTCCATTTTAGACTAATGATTTCCATGTTAGTGCTTTCATGTCTGTTCTCCCGCAGTCAGAGTTATCTATATAAAACACAGATTTGATCTTTGCATTACTTAGCATTGTGGTACATGGATGACTGTGACTGATTTTACGGGCTAGGGCAAGTTCAAATCTAGCCAGCAGAAGAACCACCAAGGAAGCAAGGACCATGAGTGATGGAGAAGGCTGCTATCAGAAGGCCACTGGGTTCCTCAAGTGGGCAATGAGGAATACACATAAACTGACACAACTGTCTGTCCTTGGCTCCTCTGAGGCGTCATACCAAATCACCCACATGCATGGACTCTTTCCACACTGGGTTGCTGGTCAGCATACTTTGTCTGTATTCTCTCTTAGATACTAAGAGTTAGAATAAATGTCATTTGTAGCTCCTGAGGCCCCAGTAGATAGTCATCTTCTGGGGTAGAGTAGGAGCGAGGAAATGCTGGGGTAGATAATTGTAGATAGAATGGAACTAAGAGTTTGGAAGAAGGTGTAGGTGGAAGTGTTTTAATAAAATTGGTAATAGGAAGGAGGAGGAACCTAAAATTTTGATGATGGGTGTTGTTTCAGTTAAAATCCTATTTTGTCATTGTTGAATGTTTTTATGCCTTTGAAGAACATTTTAGGAATAGGGTGCTGAAGTAAAATCCCCGGTTCACATTTGTCATAGATGTCTTGGTAGTTCAGGCAATTGGTATGGATGTGACTCTTGTGTCATCGGGATTGTTGTATTACAATATGGCGATAGGGCCATAAGATGAGGTGAGGTGAGTATGAAGTTCTGTAACATCAGTAAATCAGACCAAGGGTGTTGCGGGATTAATAGACACCGTAGGTTCTTTTTGGGTTCCCAAGTCATCACCTTGGGTGGAGGTTCATGCTTCAGAGGTAGTTAGGAATAGACTATCATACTTTATTCTGGACACCGACTACCAAAGTCCCTTGTTACTTTGGGAAAAGCTTGAACATTTCATTGGTCCGAAGTCAGGGTCATAGCACTGAAGTTTTTTATCTGGTTTAGACCTACACAGTGCAGATCTCATAGGTGTAGGAGACTCTTTGAATATGGGCAGTGTCAGACAAAGCCTGAATTGCTAGGTAGTATAAGGGTTGCTTGTTGATAAGGGAAACTGGATTCAGTTTTCAATGAGAAGTAGTTTGACTTTCAGTGTCTCAGGGAGGGACAAGCACCAAGCAAGTTCTAGAAGTTATAGGAGAGAGCTGTTGATTCCAAATATTTGTAGAATTCAGATGATTTGGAAATTAAAATGGAAAACGAATCAGACATTCTTCTTTCTGCTGAAGCAGAAGGCTAGTTATTTTGGTCAGTTATATACCTGTGCATCATAATTTTGTAAGGCTTGCCCGTAAGGATGTCCAATAAAACAAATGAGTCATATCCCCCAAAAGTTTGCAATCTTCACATTTATGGTGCCAGGAAAAGTGGAAGTTAATAGTGGAATCTAGTTTTCTGGCTTACCTGGGCTAATGCCTAAATGTGGAAGCATAGAATAGCTGAAGATAACAAGATGACGGTAGTCACAGAGTAGTTTCCTGTACAAAATATTTATCTTATTCTTTCAAGCCAGCTAATCATAATCATGCACCATATTTCCACTGACCAATACAATACAGCTACCAGATATAATGATGTTGTTGTATGGAGATTTGTGCTGCCCCCTTAGGAAAATGTGCACTTTTCTGTCTCCTCTGCAAGAAATGTGTTGAGATGACCAGCCATCAGCGGTAACCCCATTTTAATCAATGCCAGTGAATTAGTATTAGCTAACTTGGGGAATGGGTTTGCTATTTATTCTAGACTGGAAAGGAGAGAGATAAAGGGCCAAGAATGCTTTGAACTTCAGAAGCCCAAAAACTGATCTCAGAGAGAAGAGTGGGTGGTTGGTGACTGATTCCCACAGAATTGCATTTTCCCAGATGGAGTATAGGTTTTAAGAGCAACACCAGCCGCCGGGTAAGCTTAGGGCAGGAGAGCAGAGAGGCTCCAGCCACATCTCTTGGGGTGGTGGGAAGTGGAGCACTTAGCTGCTTTGAAGCCATGGTTTTTTTTTTTTGTTTTTTTTTTGAACAAGGTAAGAAAATAACTAGGCAAAATATATCCATATCAAGGTCATATGGAAGGCACAATTTTACCCAATATTCTTTGCACTTCTACCCCATCTAGGGAAATTTCTCTTGACTCCCCTTCATTCTCAAGCCCTTCTTTGAGTGTCCTCATTGTTTTGGGTTTCTGCACGACAGGTGGCATCTGATGGACAATAAATACACTGCTGTGGAGATGCATTTCAAATGTTGAGTCTTCCAACAAATTTGAAATTTAGCCAAGTATCTTATCTCATTCCTACTTTTTATTTCTTCTAATTTCTGAGAAACTTTCCTGCTAGCAGCCTTCTCAGACAGTGACAAACTGAATCCTCATTAAAACAAAGAAAGGTTAAGGGGAAAAAATAACCTATTTAAAATGAGGTAACTCACCAGTCCTTTAGCTGTAAATTGACAATAGGATTTATATAAATCCATAATTGTATCTCTTTTACCTGCAGTTAGGCTGGTTAATGATGGAAAAAAGTCTATAACTGATCGTGTGGCTTTAATGAGGATTCTTTTTACAGAGTTAAAAAAATCCACCAAATTAAATTCTGCCAATTTACTTCGTTGCAAATTGAGTACCACCCTGTGAGGGGAAAAAAAGAAGAAAGAAAGAGGAAAAAAAAAAAAGAAAAGAGAAGGAAAAAAATCATCAAGTAGCTTAAATCAGTTACAGCTAAATGTGTAAGTCAGCATGTGCTTTAGCCTTTAGTCATGAAGAATATATTAGATTTTAAAAATAAATGGCTTTCTGCTGAGTCTTCATTGCAATGGCTTTCTGACTTTTAATTAAATTTTCAGTACTTGTGGATGCTTCCTCATGTACTCTGGCCACAGAGCTCGAATTGCCTCCATCATTAAGTGGAGTGGAAAACCAAATTGGAGATTATTAAGCTTGTTCATTTATTCGTTATCAGTAGCTGGTGACTCTCTCCTTTTTACTTGTTAAATAAGAATGGGGCTTTCTACCAGGATATTTTCCAAGAATGAAATAAACTCTCGTAAACAGAGCATGATTAGCCCTAATGCGGGAGCTTGTTAAATGTTCCTCATTATGCATTTCTGGTCTGTTTTATCAGTGTTAAATGAACTTAATGTAAATTAATAAAAACAGGTTTGCATTATTTGTAACAGGATTTAGAGTAAAGAAGAAAACTGTAAGCAACACTAAACTTGGCAACTAACATTGAAGTTTGCACTTTTTCTCTGCTGCCCTTTCTGTTCTATGGAATTGAATAAATTGTTCCAATGGTTTAATATTTAATCTTTCGGAATGGAGTGTTACAGTTTAGGTCTTACAGTAGAGACTTTAATTGCTAATTTGGTGCTTTTCTGCAAATTTTGTTTTTGCCCCTTTTGAACTTCCCAGAAATAGATTTGTGAGAATCAAGTATTATTGTAGGAAACCATCGTCAACAAAGGAATTTGAGGTTTTATACCAACAGGGTCAAGAACAACATAATTTGGGGTATAGAACCTAATGGCTGGTTGGTTTTAAATTCCTATTTGTTTTGATTTATAAAGATGAGTTCATTGCCGATGCTTCCAGGCAAATGTGTGATGTAAAATTCACATTGTTTTACACAGTGACATTCTTAAAACACAAGGCTTTTCCTTCTAATTAAAGAGAAGCCAAACCGAAAAGACTCTTAAACATGCACAGAAGGTCAAAAAGCTAAGGGCCACTAATCTAAATAATAAAATGGTTTGTCTCTGAGATGTGGAATTAGATGCCCATGAGCAAGTAAGAATAATTGGGGGGCCCAGCATTTGAAATTTCAGGACCTTCACCAACTAAAGTAGGATGTACCTAAGTTGCAAACTCCTTTAGATTTTAGTGTCAGGAACGTGAGGCTACAGCGACTTGACTTTATGGTTGTTGATGGGGCCGGTGGAGCATCTGGACGTGATGGCCGTGTTTATCTGGTACCTCGCAAAACATTGTAATGCTCACCAGAGCATTACAGAGCTAGAGTTTAAAATTCTGGGAAGCCAAGATCAAAGTTCCTAAATTAGGAAAAAAGTGCATCATGCGACTGAAGATGCTGTCTCATTTTAAGTAGGAGTTTTCTGAAACTTAACTTTTTACTGAAAAGTGTGTAAAAAGCTCCTCAGACTAATAGTATTAGGTTGGTGCAAAAGTAATCGCGGTTTAAAAGGTTAAAAATAATTGCAAAAACCACAATTGCTTTTGCACTAACCTAATAGACATTAACTATTTGTTTAACATTAATGGTGACATATAGAGCAAAAACTAGATTTCTCAGAGAATGTCACATTCACAGCCCAGAACAGTGAAAACACAGAAGGTATTCCACAAATACCACCCTTGGTGGATATAACTAACTGTTCACAGTGCTCTTTCCTTCTCAACCTGGATTGGCCTCAGAAGCCTTCTCAAAACAGTGTTTCAGGCAGCCTCTACCAATCAATTGCAGTTGTTATGTGAGATGAAGCCTTTTTGCTATCCCCATTCTAATTACTGAAATCTTGGATTACTTAGATTTAGTTAGAAAATCCTTTTTTAACATTTGTGGCTAAAACATTTTAGATCACTTCCTGCACATTTTAATTGTCATATCATGATTTATTTTAATCTTCACCCCCTGAATATCTTGTGACTCAGTGCCATCATTATGAAAATTCATTTTATTTTCATAATGAATTATATATGCAGAAAGTACAGCAGATTAGGCTGAAATTCTACTGAATTCAGGATATGTACTGGACAGTTTATCTTCCTCTCTCCCTTCTTCCTCCCTTTTTTCATTCCTTCTCTCCTTCTTTTCTTTTTAACAATTACTTGATTCCTTGGGATTTGTCCAAATAACCAAGAAATAATTTAAGTTTTCCAAAACATGGCTTAGAGGAAAGGCAGAACACAGGCCTTCTGAAGTGACCAGTCGATGTTAGAATGTCGTCCATCTGGCTTTGTCACAGGACCCTCCACTTTGAACTTCAACCTCATTCTGCTTTTCCCTGTTTATCTTCTGCCCTGGTTCAGCTTTACTCTTATCCTCCGATGTTTCCATGTTGGCTTCCTGGTTACTGGCTGGCTCCTGTCCTGGGTCCTTCCACTGGATTAAGGTATGTATAGCTCTTTCCTCCCCTACTCCCCAAGTAAGGCATTAAAAATAGATTCTGATTAATTGACAGCTTTAATCACAGAGCTCTATTTAGCTATTTACTAAATAACAGCAAAATAAACTCATCCTTGCTGGTATATAATAAGGACCGATAATAATTCTATGTGTGTATGAGTGTGAAGGTCACAGGGAGACATTTAGGTATTTCAGAACAACTTCAGAGAATCCAGATGTCACCTTGGTATAAGGAAAACAATTTTAAAGATTTGACCTACTTGTTGAGTAAATGTGGTAACAATAAATGGCTCTAGATTATCACAAAATAAATTTAAGTGATGCACAAAAGAGTGACAAGAAAATATTCCTAATATATGAAGGAAAAGAAATGAATCGTATATATCTGTAAAATAAAAATAATAATAATAAATAATAATACTGATGATAATGATAGAAATTACTAATTGAACACTTACTATGTGCTAGGCATTATTCCAAGAACTTTATATGTATTAACACATTTCATAACCCCAACAACTCTATGGGCAGCTACTACTATTATCCCCGTTTTATCAAAAAGCCACTGAGTTGTAAAGACAACAAATGACTTGTTTATTTAAACAGCTTGTAGATTCTAGAGCTGGGAATTGAATCCGGGGAGTCTGACTTTAGAGTCCACATTTGGTTTGGTTCTGCTTTCTGAAGCCGAGTGCTATGTTTTTCTCTTAGCATTCTTGAACATAATTTAAGAAAGAAGCGATGTAGGTACAGTTACTTCCACTTGACCCAAAGTAAGCTCTTTGGCAGAAATAATGATGCTAGAGAGTAGGTTAAAAATAGCGGCTTCCGGAGAGAATAGAGTATGGAAATATTACCCACAGGGCATTCATTTGTATCGCTACAAAGGTGCTGACCTCCCGGAAATCAGAATGAAACCAGAATCTGAAAAGGATTGCCAAATCTCTGACTTTGGGATAAATTTGGACCTAAATGTAGCATTATTCTTCGTTACCAACTTCCCTTATTTCTCTGGTGATTGGGTATTGGGAGAAGAAATGCAATTACTGATTAGTTTTGTGGGTGGTTTGAAAATGTTCCCAGGCACCAAAGGAGGTGAGTGACTAAAGCTTAGAGTTGGTATAAGGAAAGTAAAGGCTGGGAGAAACCCAGATGAATAAGAAGTTACCTTTTAGAGATAAATTACTGCCCCTTTCATAATTATTGAACATCTAATATGGATGTGGTCTTGTGCAGAATACTAAGATGAACGCAAGGATCCTTGTAGGTAGACTTTAAAAATTACAGGCAGTCATGTTTTCCTTTGGCCCTACTCTTCCTTCCTAATATTAGCAATGCTGATTTACTTGAGGGTCACCTAGAGAAGTGCCATCAGCCATCTATTTAATTTTCATTAAAATTCTTTCTTCTCTGCCGCCTTTCAGGCAGGTACTGAAAGGGCCCAGGTTGGTGCTAATTTACACAGTTGGAAAATCATCTCCACCATTCATCATTCTGCCTATTGGCTCTTTATCAAATAAATGTACACAATGTGTTAGACCCTAAAAATATGACACAAAAACTTGAAAAACAAAAAACCACCGACGAGGGAAATGAGAATCTGTAATGCTTCTGACTTCTGCAGTCCCCAGTTTATTTCAGGGGAATACAGAAAGCAAAGGTAAGAACATTTCTTATTCATGTAATTGTAGGGAAATCTTAACAGGTGCTGATATTTCTATCTAGTATGCTATGTAATCTCATCAGTTGAAAGTAATTCTTGTGATAGTTAGCAGAAATGAGGATTGTCACCAAGGCTGCTATTTTGGATTTCCTTTAGAGGGGTCTGAGAATTTTGAGTGGTTTTCATTCATGTTTGGCAATTTCATAGATTTCCCAACATAAGATTTAAAAGGCAGATGGAAACCCTAAATCTATTTAAAAATGACAGAGTACCTTTTCTTCACAGAATTTTCAGACAGGAGTTTTCTCAGAACCAGTTTGGTTCGTGTGTCACTCTAACGGCAAAATTCCCCAGACACAGCCATTCACCTTCCCCCATCCTGCACTTCTTTCATCTGTTTCTCAGAACAGTCTATGAATGAATCAACTGGCAAAATCAGCAAGCTATGCATTAGGAATAAAATTATGTAATAATCATAGCTACGATTTATTAAATACCCAATCCATGGCAGGTGCCACCTACAAATTCTTTTAGTTCTCATGACCCTGCAAAGCAGGTACTATCCCTGTTAGTTAGATGAGAAAACCAAGTCTCAGAAAAGTTAAGTGATTTGTTAAGGTCAACTAACTAGTGCGAGATGGAGCTGGGGTTCAAAAAAAGCCCTGCCAGAGTATAGAGCTAATTAACGCTTTCAACACTACACTATCCTGCTTCCCTATATTACCTGCTTTTAACAATTTTTGTGTCACCTAATTCGTACCACAAACAAAGGAACAGACATATTATAAAGTTGAATATTGTGAGGAGCCAGTCAGCCCCACCTGGATATTTCTGATCACAGTTTGGGAACTGGTGCTTTGGGTACAAGCTTAAAAAGAGTAGGTTTCCCTGACCAGGCAGGTGGGTTGGCTGGGTGGGATTGAGGCACAGGAACGCTGCTGCGAAGGTGCGCCTTCCTGTCAGAACACATTTCCGTAGGGCCCTGCAGCCTGCAAGCGGGTAGCACCTCCTCCCGCTTCTGCCTCCTAGTGGGCTGGCTGACGGAGGCTATACATATGTATTAAGTTATTAAGCGGTGGTATGGGTTCTCACAAGTTCAAACACAAAGCATGCTGTGTCTCTGCTCGAGCATCTCCAGGAGGGCCTGGATTAATAGAAATGCAAATGGAGCATCTGCACAAGGCCATATGATTAGAGCCTCCCCCTCACACCTCAAAGTCAAGAGCAGAAAAACACTGCATGTGAAATACAACAAAAAATGGTGATATAATATGCAAAGTCTGTTACCCATTTCAACAGCAGTCAGCAAAACATTTCTACTCACACCACTCAGAACAATTCTGCCCCAACTTTATTATGTAAGCTAGTGTTCTTCATTGGGATAAACTTGCTGTTGGTATGTTAGAGTTCCTACTGACTCCTTTATTGCTTAAGACTGCACACCCCTATTTGACACATTCTAGAAAGATGCTATTAGAAGGAGACGTGGGGCTTTCATTTTTTTTACCTCTGCTCTCTTTATCAATCTGGGGTAGAAACACAACGGTCAAAGAAGCTCTCAGGATAGAGTTTACTTTTTGGGTTCAGGAAAGGGCTGGTGATCTGAGCCTGCCATGGCCAGCCTTCCAGCCTGGTCCGGTGGGAGTCATGGGCTTCCCCAAATTTGGTTCAGGCTGGAAGGCCACGCCACAGGTTTCTTCTCTATTTGTATCAGGTAGACTCACTCTCTTTTTTGTAGCTGCCCTCTCAATTCTGTGTGTTGGCAGATTTCACTGACTTCTCAGAACAGGGACCAAATCCCAGCATCTAGCCACAGTGTTGTTCCATTTAGATTTGTGGGAAGCTTGAATGTGAAGGGGACCAAAGTTTTGCCACCCTAGGGCTGCCTTATGGGACATTGGTTTTAAGCTGGTTATTAAGAAACAAAAGACACAGAAAGAAATTTTGTCCCTCCTCCTTTCCTGCCTAAGAGATTCAGATAGAAAAACCTGCTTCAGGAAAGGAACCTTAGCACATTCACCTTGGCTTAATTTGAATTAAGTATGGTAGGTAGGAAGGCTGGTAGCTAGGTCACCTCAATGTCCCACCGAAGCAAGCATTTGCCTGCCATGTGTTCCACTCTGGCTCAACTATCTGTAAATTGCCCATTTTCATTTTTAAAATCTAAGACCCCATTTCCCCCTTTTCTCCTTTGTCCAAAATGACATATGTGTATATAACCAATTTTGCCCCACTATCTTTGGAATTTAAATGCCTATGTGGATTCCCCATGCACAAGTATTAAAATTTGATTTTCACCTGATAATCTGTCTCTGTTGATTATTGATTATTAGCCCAGCTAGAAGAACTTAGGAGGTGGGAGGAAAAGTATTTTTTAGGCCCCACAAAGACATGAATTAAAGAAAAACAGAAAAGCCTGCCTGCCTCTCAATGCATGCTGTGGGAAGGAGAGGTTCGATTGAGGGAGAGTGGATGATTTCGTGCAGCCATCTCCACTGGAGAAAGCTCGAAGCCCACACTATAACTGTCCATTTTTTGGTCTCTTTCCTTTCTGCTGGTGTTCTCCTTCCCTGAGCCCATCTTCCTCCTTGATTGGTTGGTTTAGCGTATGTATGCCTATATGGCTTTAAATAATAATCTTTCTCTAATCATGACCTTGTGGCATTATATATCTGAGTGAGGGAATCATTGCTCTTTCCTGTCTCAGAGCAAGCTGTGGCACCTATGTAACCAAGAGGGAGTCATGTCTAGGGACAAATTCTGGGGTGACACTGAGCCTGGGTATTTGGTATTTTCTATATTCAGGTAGCTGATTGCTTTGAGTGACTGCTGAGCTGGTGGAGATGTCATAGAGACTCATCAAAATGGATGCTTATATTTATACTTAATTGTATTTCTAGAGAATACTCTTTATTAGAGGTCATTGCTGACAAATTGTTGCAGTAGATTTTCTTACCTTATTCATATAAGGCATCCCATCTACCTCCTTTTCCCCCCCAGTTTACTGTCACTGTTCCAACACATTCTTATCTCTCATCTGGGCTTCAGCCATATTCTTTTGGCCTCTGGACTCTTTCCCACATTCAGACACACACACACACACACACACACACACACACACACACTTCTTCCAGATTCATTATTGTAAAGTACAGCTCTGCTTAAGTAACTCCTCAGCTAAACATCTTCAATAATTTCCTATTGCCTAACAAATAAAACGTAAATTTCTTATTCTGGCATTTAATGCTCTGTGGGATGTGGCTCCAGCCTACATTTTTCAACATTTTAAATCACCTACACTTCATTCACACCATACAATTTATAGTTCCCTCTCTCTCTAAACCCCTTAATGTAACTGCAGAGCCAGCTCAAAATGGCCCTATCCTGTTTAATGAGATACTAAGTTGCTTTTTGGAGAGAACAGACCAAAACTGCAAGTCATGCGGCCAAAGATGGGCAGAGGAGAGAACTTTGACCCCCAGCTGCACCCAGAACCAAAGTCTCCTGCCCCTCCCAATGGAACCAAATGACTGGGACGTAATCGGAACTTGAACACCAGAACACTTTCAGAAGCAAAGGTCCCATTGTCCTGGAAGATCCTGTATTGATGCCCTTTACCATAAATGGCCAAACTCCAAGGTCCTCCAATTACAACTTGTCCCATCAGTGCCTCTGCATACCTGGTTTTCCTATACCCTTGAAAACCCACCCTGAACCCTGGATGGTCTAAGTTCGGACCTTTGAGCATTAGCTTCCCATTCTCCTGGGTGGCGCCATCCATAAGAAAATAGCCAATCTTTCTCCCCTGCAATTCTCGGTGTAATTTAGTGTTTGGCTCTGCTAGCGTGGGGTGGATGACCTTCTGTTGTTCTGTAACATTAACACAGTCACTTTTCTTAAAATGAAACTCCTCCCTGGCCCATCCCCACTTTTGCACCTATCCTTCCGGAAGTACCTTACCTGTCACCTTCAGTTTGAGGCCTACCAAATGCATCCCAGCGATTTCTTTGTGTGACTGCCTCTAGTACTTTGTCAATCTTTTGGGCCAACATCCCACTTTCCTTTCTATTCCAGGTAATGCTTGTCCCTTGGTTAGGTATATAGTAGATATTTGTTGAACAAATGGAAGACTGTTGAGTGACTGTGCCTCTCCATCTTACTATCTCCTCTTAGAATTTTGAGATTCCTGAGGGGGCAACAGTGTGAAGCAGTAAGAAGAATTGGGGCTTTGGGATCAGAGGTATCTGGGCTGGAGTCTCTACTGAGCCATTTGTCAACGCTAGGACCTTGGGTAAACTACCTCACTTCTTAGTATCTCACCTCTATCAGCGCACATTGAATACATGAACTTTCATTGTGGATTTTTTGGTTCATATGCGTACTCTTTTGCCCCTGGAAATGTTGAAAAGCAAAGTATTGCTTGTCTTACAGATATAGAACATTCTTTCGCATATAAAACATGACATGATGTGACATGATAATATACACTACAGACGTAGGAAGATTTTACTTGACAGGTAATGAGGCAGGTATTGCATGATCACATTAGCATCTACACTTTGACAACTAACTCTGAACGATAGTAACTATATGCTTACATTTAAAGACTATACCTTTTGATAGTTTAACTAATTTGGACATCCAGTAATAGAAATGACACAATGCTGCTAATCCAAATGTCTGTGATAAAGAATTTCTTGGAAAAAGAGAAGGAAAAGTTTCCACAGTGATTTCTTACATCTGCAATCCTAAATCTAATTTAGTATTAGTGCTCCTGACAGGAAAAGAAATTTCAGGGCAGTTACTCACACTTTTGAAGGTTTTATTTGGTTTAACCTCAGAAATAACTGTACTGATGGTGCTGAGTGCTCTCAGATGCGGGTTTTCTCTCTGAAATAATGGACTCTTGAGTTTCTTGTCTTCCTAAAATTAGGTCTGAGATGCTGTCAGGACTTTCTGATGAGTGGCTTTAACTACTGTGTAAAGTTAAAACATAAAAAAAAAAAATCCCCCACCCACTTAGTGGGGTCTTTTCTGGAGAACACATAAGAAACCAGGAAACCTCACTGACCATGACATAGATGTTCACGTGATGGACCGTGGGCCTCATTGGAGCCACACGTTCCCTTCATCACACACCTCCTGTGTCAGTCAGGACTGCTCTTTGTGCCACGGCCACTGAATTATGGTGCGAGTTCCATCTATGTCTCAGATACTCTCTGGGAGTCATTTCCATGTTATTTATGGTATCCTCTCCCTTTTCATGACATTAGTCATTTTCTTTCAAAACTATCCTCTGGCCTCTTGTCAAACTACAGTAGTAAGCATAAAACTCATTTTTCTGTTGAGCATGAGATAAATAACCAAACAAGAAATAGTCAATCTTAGAACAAACACTGCAGGTATATTATTACATTATGTCATAGCACTGGCAATAGAAGGAGTTCTAGTTTTGGTACGGGATGCAATTTAGCACAGGACAAAGTTTATTTATTTATTTATTTGTTATTTTTTCTCTTGTAAGATATAATCCCACAGGAACTCATTAAAAAAAATCACTAATGTGTGTACTTCCTTACAATTTGTAAAGCACTTCCTGCAAAGTGTTTAATTTTTTATAGACCATCCCTGTAAACTAGATGCTATTTTTAATATTTATAATTTTTGGATGATGAAACTGAGGCAAGGAGGTCTAACAAGTTAAGCAACGGAGACCATGGGGTACCTATTAATGGTTATAGTCCTGCCAACAGTCGTTCTCAGAAACACCATGACTTGTAACTCTACTCCCAGACAAATGAGAACCTGGGGCACTAGCCAGGGTCTGGTTTCCAGAGTCTAGAGTAGAACTGGCCTGGGGTTCCAGACCTTGACGTCTAAAGAGAGTTGAGGCAGGGAGGAAGCCCAAATAAAAGATCCAGGTAGTCTAGTCGGAATGTCATTCTGAGGGAGCTAGAAGAAGAGGCAGATCCAGGAGGAGGTAACAGACCAGAACCACGCCAGCACACCAGGCCCCGAGGGTTTAGATTAAAGATAGGAAGTTGGACTTCGGCAGGAATCCCTGGGTCATTAAAATAGAGCTGTAGCTGTTTTATATAGAACATCTGTAGCCATGACTATGAGCTGGGAGGAGCGAGCTCAGATGTCAGATCATGAATTTGGGAATGTTGAGTGAGGTCTTAAGAACGACAAAGTCCAGAAGATACAGCACATAAAGTGAAGAAACAGTTGAACACATATTATGGGTTGACAATAGACATAGCATTGTATCTAGAAATTCCCAGGCTATCTCTTTCTTCCTCCTTTCTTTCCTCTTCTCTTTCCTTGACTTTCCTCATCTCTCTATCCTCCTTCCCTCCCTCCCCATCTTCCTTCATTTCATTCCTCATAGTACAACTACTTGGCACTTTGGTAGAGGCTGTGTGAGGCTCTGGGGATGCAAATGTGACTAAAAAAAAATATTTACAGATCTTCTGTCAATGGGGAAAGCTATATGCCTATCTTTGAATTATTTTTGTCTAAAATGTTTACCTTTTCACTCAAGTAGGTGAATTCAGGGGTTGGAAATAAATGATTGTGGGTGCTCATACTGTCTATTGTGTGTGTGTGTACACACACAAAGAAACATATTGCTTACTGATTGGGGTATTTAAATATAATAAGGAATACCCATACTTTGAAGTTATACATGAACTTTTCTTTTGTATCTTTTACATAGCTCATCTAACTTATGTAAACACAGCAAACGGTCAATAAATATTTGCTGATTTCTTATTTTTTTCTACTAACTTCAAGCTTTCCATAAATCTCTGGAACTGAAAAATAATGATTTGTATTTCATTATTTTAAAACCTTCTTCATATATGATTTAAAATAAGCCTTAATTAGTTCACTTTGACTTCAGTTGTTGGATAGGTACTTAAAGCAGGTGTGAAAATAGAATGTAAGTGGGTGAAGGTATCTGTCTGGATAATTTATAGAATCCTAAACCCTTTGCTATGGAAGCAAAAGTGTTTAGAGCTTAAGTAATGGAGATTGTCTTTCTATGTGGACAAGTTAGCCTGGGTAGTAACATATATTTTTTAATTAGTATTTTTAATTAACAAACTTTTTCTTTTATAGAACACACAACTGTGCAAAAACTCGGCAATGTTCAGAAAGAGGGTAGAGGACTTAATCAAATTATATGAGCCTACGTAGAGCTCTAACCATTCCTGTCCCTTTCTTTTCAGAGAATCTGTGCATTAATGGTCCTGAAATAACTTTGAACAGGATATAGCACTAAATCAACAAGAGGTATTATTATCATTATTACCGGTTAGCATTTACAGTGCATCAGCACGCACTTTCCCTAGCCCAAGATACCAATATTCAAAGCACTGGATAGATTTAAGCTTTATCTCCATGAGTTTGTCACTGAGATTCAAGACTAGTTTATTCTCCTGGAAAATACTATCTAATGTTCTAATTATGTAGGTCTATTTTATTTGAATTCAGAATTTCAAAATCCCCATGTGCATACTTTTTCCAAATAATTGCCCACATCAAAAATTATACAGGCAAAAAGGAGGAATACTTAGCAAAACAAGAATCTAGATTTGGGGCTCATATCATTTTCCATGCTAATTACTTATCTTGGGAGCCCATTCTAGGAAGCTGTCAGGAGATGGATTTTCAGTATGTATATACTTAGATGTGGGACCTTGCCAATGCTCTTAGTGGAAATGAGCAGAAGATGTGATCCCAGAAAATCCTCCCCTCAGGTGATAGGGGAAAACGGCAATTCCTCTTACCTACTGAGACTCTCACCTGATTTTCCAGGGGCTGATCCCAGTTCATTGTATCTCCTGGCCATTTTATGAAAGAGCAAAAGACAACTAAGGAATGTTCTCCCACTTACAGATAGACTCACTGAAGTTGTTTGTCCCAAATTGTAGATTAGGGTCAAAAGTAATACCTAGTTCTGAATTTATTGCATAGGTAATTCACCAATTTAGGTAAAAGATCAGGTAGGACTACAACATCAAATAAAGAGAAAAGAAAGTATTTACAATGGCAGCAAAATGCACAATGGACCCCCTCACTTTTCTCAGTCCTTCACCTCCCAAGCAGATATCTGGCTAATAATTATCTCTTTTGTTTTATATGGAGACAGATTAATTTCAACCAGGTATCAGGAGAAGATCATGGGAGAGACAGACCTGAGACCAGATCTGAAAAATATATTGGGCTATTTGATTTTTTGAAGGAACTGAACAAGTTGCTGGTGAGATAGTTCTACAGATCAGGACACATTAAGAGATGTCAGGAGGTAGAAAAAGGCCGTGATGGACCATGTGCAGGCTGAGGAAAGCCAAGGAAGTTGGCAGATGGTGAGGAGAGTGAGCCACCAATCAGTATGAATCAGAGATGAGTTGTTCCCCAGAGCCCTCAGGAATCACCCCCACTGAAGCCTGTTCCAGTTGTTAGATTCCTGTAAGATCTGTGTTATTTCTCCAGTGTATCCTTATATTAACTTACTTGTTATCTCCCCAACATTTCTTTGAGTCAGTTTTGAGTGATGTTCTGTTCCTTGCAATCAAATCAACTAGACATAAAATTCTTTTACAACAATGATACTCCCGCCTCCTTCCCTCAAAGAAGCAACCAACAACATTCCTCACCATCTGTTACAAAGGAAGGTTGTATTTATCTCTACAGTGAAGGATAACATAGATGGTTGGCAGGAGCCACCTTTTTTTTTTTTTGCTCTGCTGATTTATTGGTTTTTGATGCTTTTGGTAGCTCTAATAGAGATCAGATCATCTAAACTCATAATCGTCAACTAGCCTTTATTCAAGTGAGTGATCTGCAAATGAGTGATGTGCAAAACCTTCCAAAGTAGAGCCTAAACTTACAGTATGGTCTGGAATCTTAGTGGTTTGTAATAATTCTGTCAAAGTTCTTTGTAAAAATAGGAGAACTTTATTGATTAGCCTACTGTTGCTTCCCAAGGGCAGGAGGGAGGGCAGAAGGGGGAAGGGGGAGAGAGAGAGAGAGAGAGAGAGAGAGAGAGAGAGAGAGAGAGAGAGAGAGAGAGAGAGAACAACAACCACCTGAATTATAGTGTTATTTAATCCTCAATCATCAGGTTAATAAGGTTCCTTGCTAATCTAGTTTCCTGGTTAACAGGCAAATTGTCACATATCAGAATGCCCTCCTTCAGTCTCTTGGGAAGCTGGTGATCTGAGTCAGGGGGTTTTCATAGCCCTACATAATGCCAATACATCAACAATTCTCCATTGCTTGCTGTGAATCCCTAAGGTCCTGCTGTGTTGCAGCTCTCAAAAGTGGTAGGAGAGAGAGGGGACTGGACCAGTTCAGATATCTTGAGAAAAGTTCTGAGCTTACTATTATGAGGGAGGCATAAGATGGAGGAGGATGTGGTGTACTATAGGTACCTCAGATTTGAAACAAAATGTCTTTCTCCAAAGTGAATTTTTGTACACAGTGGTATTTTCCTGCTGGGTTCTGAAATCAACGTCTGCTATTCATGCCCTCATTGCCAAGTGATGGATCCTGGGCATTTCAGGTAACAAGCTACCTGCTGTCTGAGTGGAAGTATTTAAATGCCTGCTGGTTTTCATCATTCAAGTTGTTTCCCCCTGTGTTTCTCCTGCTAGGGAGCAAGGCTGCCATATGTACAGGGTCACAAGGCTGGCAAAACATGAGGATCATATTTGGTGTTGGATTTATTTGATGACGTAATAGTCCTGGCAACTGGACTTACATTGGATTTGCTTTGGCAATTCTTGGGGGAAGGTTTCATTATAATGCTCTAATTTATAGAATACACACTGAGTTCTAGCCTAAGCTGAAAACCTGGGGCCCTGTTAGTGTGATTAACATTGACTAACAACTAGGATGGAATCATAATAAATACTTTGGACGTTAGCTTCAAACCTTAAAGATGTTCAGTTTTGTTTTGTTTTTAATTTATTTTTTAAATTTATTGGGGTGACAACTGTTAGTAAAATTACATAGATTTCAGGTGTACAATTCTGTATTACATCATCTATAAATCCCATTGTGTGTTCACCACCCAGAGTCAGTTCTCCAGATGTTCAGTTTTAAGGAGTAGTTAGAGCTTGGGTTCTAGAGTGGCTAGGTCTGGGTTTAGATCCAGGCTCCACTTCTACAGCTGTTTGGAATGGAGCAAATCACCTAACTTCTCCAAGTCTCAGTTTCCTCATTTGTAATATGAGAATGAAAGCAGTATCCATCTCACAGGGTTGTTTGAGGATAAATGAGGTAATGCCTTTGAAACCCTGACCTTATGTCTGTCACATAGTGAACATTCAACAAATATTAGCTCTGTTGGCCTGTACCAGATGTGGACAGCTGGTTCACCTCTTATCCTTTTCTTGTATTTCCCTTAACCCAGTTTGTAATGCACAAAGTATTAGACAGCTTGTAGAAAAGATGTAAGATTTATTTCCCCTTAAATATTTTAGGAAACTGAGCTTTGCAAGATTCATGATAAATGCAAAGCAGTTCAAAGGAGTATAAATGCTGGTCTTTTTTTGGTGGCCTTGCCTTTCATTCAGAAAATGTTACAGGTACATGAGACATGAAGGCAATGTGATCATAATTCTCTGTGTCGTAAATGTCTCATTTCGGGTTATCCTTAGTCTTCTAGTGGTGACTTTAATTTTAACAATTTGTTTCATCTCTTCTGTCCCACTGGCTTTAGACCTAGTTCAAGGTCTAGGCACATAAATGGAATCAAAGAATCATAGATCCTTGGTTGAAAGGGACTTGAAAGGCCATTCATTCTTGTTGCAGGTAGCAGCTTGCTTTGGTTATGCTTTGGGCGTATCCTAGTATTCTGGAAAGATCTTATGGGAGAAATGTTACAGCATTATACAGTGGTACCTTAGTTTTCAAGTGTAATCCACGAATTCTGAAACATTAGAAAACAGCCGACAGCTAGGCCTCAGGATCTTGCACTCAGCGGAAGCCGTGTGACATGTTCGACTTCTGAGTCGTGTTCAAAAACCAAAGCATTTACTTCTGGGATTACGGCGTTCATAAACAAAACTGTTCATCAACGGAGACATTCGAAAACCAAGGTACCACTGTATAAGGAAAACAAGGTGATTGTAGATGTAGTGTCATAAGAAAGTCCATAAAAGCTCTTTGAAGGAGTGGGAAAAAGAAAACAACAGATGAAGAAAAAAATTAAAGGAAAAGTAACATGTTTGAAAAATTTGACTATATAAGAATGAAGTTTATATTTGAATTAGACTGCAGCAGGAAATTTTCTGGAGGTTTTAGGAATGAGTATCATGATATCATCAGGTTTCATGAAGCATATTTGAAAGACATCTTAAGAAGCCTCTGCTTTCTAGAAGGTCCAGGAAAAGGAGCTCTCTCCTTCCAGGGTTAAGGTTGTAAATATTATGATCAAGACTTTGTTTCTGAAATTATAATGTAGGGACTCTTACTTTTACCTTGACTTTTTTTTTTTTTTGGCCAAGTGTTTTCTGCAAGTTGTGAGAGTCATAATAGTAAATAGTTATAAAACTAACCAAGATGTTCAGCCATGAAAAAATCCAGCAATGATGCTGAATGGACTGAGAAGAAAAGGTAAAGACCTACATTCATATTTTTCATTTCAATTACTAAAGTTGAATAGTAGAGGAATCAACCTGTTCGTTTTATGTTTCTAGAAAAATAAAAATAAAGGCAGGCTTCCTTTTAGTCTCTGCAGTCAGACATAACCAGGTGAAATGTCAAATTAACAGACCACACTGGTAACTGTAAACAAGTTAATCCTTTTATTTATTAGCCCAATAGAACATGCATAATGCATTGGACTCTTGTTACCTGTACAGAATTGCTCAGTTACAGCAAGATAGAAGCAATACTAGTAGAAGAATATTTGCATGAGAGAAAAATCTATATGTTTAGGGAAGAAGACAGTAATTTAGGAATGTTATTAAAGAATCTGTTGGCCTAAGCCAGTCGAATTATTCACCATTAAGTAATTACTTTAGATGCAGTAGGTGACCTGCCACCAGCCTGACTATTCCAACCTAGAAAATTTTCTAATTATAATTGTTTGGATTATTAGTTTAGGAGAAGGCCTAAGAAAGAGAATAAAGTCATAATTAAGGGACATTTTATAACAGAAGGGAACATTCTACAATAGAAGCCATTTGACAGAATAAGATCAGATCACTGGAGGTGATCATTTTAAGGAAGTATATATTTTGAAATAAGGAGGATATAAATATAGATATGTATTTCAGAAATTGTCATATAACTAATTTAATCCTAAATGCTTCTTTCAAATGCAGCTGAAAATTCAGGATTTAAATCACCTGAGTAGTAAATATCCTCACAAATTAATATCATAAAGTGGACATTTCAGTGGATCTTATGAATGTAGGTACTTAGAGAACTTGTAGCAAATGTGATTCCTTGGGGAGGGTAAGGGAGGGGAGATGGGAGATAAACATTCTCAATTCTTGACCTCCTATCCTCACCTTTCAAATATGGTGCCACACAGTTTTCAGAAGTAACTCAGAGCTAAAGTAATCAACTGGATAAAGTTAAGGTTCAATATCACGAAATTCACTTAAAAGTTGATTAAGTCTTCCCATTGACTGCGGAGGATTCTGAAGAGCTCCAACCTTTGGAAGCAAGATTCCAGATTTGGAAACACAGAGAAGGAAATAAACAAAGCTCTTCTGACTTTGCAGTAATGATAAGATTATTTCTCCTCTCACCCACCTGCAGACAGACAGAATTTCTGTTAGCTTGCCAAGGCTCTGTCCCTACCCATGCTTGGAAAAAGTATTTTCTTACTGTGCAATACATAACATGTTTCTATCACTTATTTCTTCCAGCTTACCTATAGGTGTTCCACCTCTAATGCCTCTGCCTCATTTTACAAATGAGGAAACTGGGACTTACCGTGTTTCCCCAGAAATAAGACTTAGCCAGACCATCAGCTCTAATGCATCTTTTGGAGCAAAAATTAACGTAAGAACCGGTATTATATTATATTATATTATATTATATTATATTATATTATATTATATTATACTATACTATATTATATTATATTAAAGACTGGGTCTTATATTATAGTAAAATAAGACCGGGCCTCATATTAATTTTTGCTCCAAAAGACACATTAGAGCTGATGGTCCGGCTAGGTCTTGTTTTCGGGAAAACACGATAATTGAAGTGACACACTTAGTAAAAGGTTACACTAGAATTTGAACCCAGATCTCTTGGTCCTAAAGCTGATGGTCTCATCTGCCCCATCAATCTACCTCCTTAGGTCTGTGCAATGTCCCTTTTGGGGACATTTGCATTTTATGCTATAGAATGTAAGACCCTGTTAAAGGACTTTTTAGCACTGCTGAACATATGGTTGGGTGTATTTGGGATGGTGGACCCCTCCTGGCCTCCCTGAAGTCTTATACTTTTATTCCCTAGGCAATAGTTTGGCCCTATCCCTAGAATTTGAGCTTATGATTATGGTGTCATTGTCACGTTCTTAAATTATGTGAGCAGGTGTGATGTAGCAAAGGAAAGGAAAGAACTAAGTTCTTAGTCTCCATTTTATGAGGAAGGCACTGGGTAAAAATGCTTGAGAGACGTAAGTTAAATTATATTAACAGAATTAAGGCAAAATCCCAGATTTTGGCTTTCCTCAACAGTGCCCTTTTCTTCAGACCCTGCAACTACCATCTACTTTATATAAAACTGGAAAACTTCATTTGCTAATCTAGAAAACCCTCCAGCTAAGCCTGACTCACTGTGTGGTTAACAAGGAAAATTCCTTTAAGATGGCTTTTTATCTTGCTTAGTGTCGCTGGCATCAAGTGTAGTTATTTATATGTTTTCTATTGCTACTTGATTTATTTTAGAGACTGACACTTTTACAAGCTGACATCTCAGCATACAGATACTTTTTTTACTCTGCTGAATGCAGTCGATGCTACTTACTTGATGCCATGCCGAGCAAAACCTAGTTAAAGGTTTCTCTTTGTGCTGCAATCCATCACTCCTTTTACAGTTCTTCGTCTGGAAGAGTGTAAACTGCCTCCTAATTTTGGCATCTGCTACCTGCCTTTCTGGCTGCTCCCTGTTGCTTCCTGATATCACTCTGTCAGGTAGACACTTGAGGATTTCATTTCTACCCCAGGTGTGCAGCACATTCCAAAGTATTATAGTTCTTTTCAAAGTTCCTATTGAGATATTGTGATGAATGAGTGATTAATAGGAAATTAGGTACTGAACAAGAAAATTGATCTGCTACTATCAGTTGGTTATTCATTTATTCTACTGTTTGAACAACATTTATATGCCTATAATGCACCAGAGGATATAGAAAAGAAAAAATACAAAACACTTTCCTCAAAGAGATCTCAGTGTAGTGAACAATTGCATGATAAAACTCTGGAGTAGGTTAACTTGCCTTCAACTTTTCCATTCTTGTTGCTTTCTTTTCTTCCATGTCTTTGTTCTAGAGCCGTACAGAGTACCTTACACTAGGACCCCATTCTTCTGGCTTTTCCAATTTCCTCTCTAGCATCAAAATGTACCTATTCTATGATCCTTTCTCTTGGGCTTTGTTCTCTCCTTTGGGGATAACTGACTAACCTGATAAACAGCCCCACGCCTGTGTGTTGTCCATGCTGTACCCTTCCTGGTAAGAGATGCCACTTTTGGAGCTAGAGTTTTTCAGGTACCATGTGATAGACAGGCCAATACGTGCATGGTCAGGCAAGTTAAGAAAGTTTTTACTGTAAGAGAGAAAAGTATATCGGACTGAACAAAGACTGCTACAGTCCAGGCTGCATGCCTAAAGGAGGCTTGCAGCCCCGAGGAGGGGGGGTGAGGAGGGTTTTATAGGGGCTGTGCTGACAGAGTAGCATTGTTTGAACAGAAGATGTTGACTGCCTTCAAGCCAGTAGCTGTTTTGTGGTGTTTTCTGTTATTGCAAGTTTGGCTCTGTCTGCAGGTACAGGCCCACAGACATTTTGTTGTCTGTAAGTCAAGGTCTCAGAGACCTAACATTCAGAGACCTAACATTAAGTTAAGGTCTTTCACATTCGGAGACCTAACACCATGGACGTATGTGTGGATGTTTGTTAAGTCAGATATTGGTTTGGCTGCTTTATCAGAAACTGAAATAATGAATGCTTATTAAACAAAATTGTAAAGGCATTTCTTATGTGGAAGTTTGAGCTGGGAGCTAGCCGTTCGGAGGAGAAGGACAGCTTTATTCCATGAGGTAGTAAACGCCTAGATTGTTTCTCTCATGTTGTGCCACTGTTCTCTAGGGTGTGGACCTCATCTCCAAGGCAGGCTCACCACCGTCGTACCAGGGTCTTACCCCACAGGGAGTGGGAAAGAGGACGTGGAGGGTAAGCAGTTTCCTCGTAAGGGCATGACCTGGAAGTTGCACAAACCACTTTTGCTTAAATCTTATTGACCAGAAATAACTTTAAGGCCACATCAACTTTAATGGAATGCTAGAAAATGTCCCTAGCTGGGCCTAGCTAAAACCACAGAGGGGGTTTTGTTAAGGAAAAGAAGGGGAGAGTAGATATTAGCCAGAATTAGCTACCTCTGCCACAAAGTATGTCTTCTGATCTCATAAGAGTAGGACCATGTGGACTGTCTCAACCCCTAGGTGATTAAAGCGGAGAGAAGCAATGACCCTATATGCAAGACATCATTGCATGTGATGTGTACGTGGTTGAAAATGAATTATGTTTCAATTGGCTGTTGATACATTTGACTTCTATTTCTTTCCCCCAATGTTTTCTGTTTCCTGGACACTAAAGACATCTATTCCAACTGAAAATGGCACATTATATTTTTAAGGAGTGGTGTTGTTTTTTTTTAAGTGAACCTGAAATTTTTTACTATTCTCTCTATAACACTTGAATTTATCAAGTCTGTCTGGTTGAGCATTTCTGCTCAGGCTTGGAGAAGTTGTTTTTATACAAATGATGACTGCTTGCAACTCTGTTATAAATTCCATTTTGAACCAAAGTCTCTCTAGTATGTGTGTTTCCAGTCAGTCCAACAAACATGTGATGAGTACCTACTATGTGTCTGCTAGCAGATACTGTCTTTGTTTTTCAGCATCTCACCAGATTGGAGGTGAGACTGACAAATACATAAAACAACTTTAAATACAGGGTAGACTGTGAAAAGTGCCAGGCTAGAAATACAAGTAAAAGTGTTATAGGAGCACAGAAAGAGAAGGTAATTCTGAAGGTGAGGGTCAGGAGAGACTTCATGCAAGTTGTGAGATTTAAGCTGGAAAACTGGATGGCATTTCACTTGGTATGTATGGGGCAAAACTCTCCCGGCAAGTTTGCAGTTCTTACATACATTGATGTTGCTGAAACTTACAGAGTAAAAACCAGGGGAAGGAAGGAGAGGACTGTTGTTGTGAGACAAGATTGGAAATACTGATTTTTGGAGTTAAATCCTTGAGGTCTTTGCACACCAAAGAGGCTAAGAAAACTCTGAGAGCGATGTGTAGGATATCTTAGATGTCGTCTATGAGAGCAGAAGTGTGTGTGTCAGCGTTTAGGGGAGGTGGTGGCCTTGAGAGGGGGACTGGGTAAGAGGTAATATTATTGGTCTACATGAGAAGAACTAAAAATTTAGTAAACAAGGACTGGGGCATTAGCATGGAAGTGGAACAAAGACTGTGAGGCTTTGATAACAACTGGCTTTGAGGGTGAGAGAGACAAGTAGAAGAGGACTTGTCATTCTTTTTAAGACTGAACTGCTCAGGAGGTGACACTAAACACAAGTAAATATGTAAAGGTAATTGGGATTATCAATACCCACCACATTCCAAGTCTATTATGCAAAGGATACCCAAAGACCTTGCAAAACAAAGTGCAAGATGCCATTTGAACCTATACTTTCGAGTGGGCTGCCTGAAAATCTTCCTCCTTGTTGGCAGGGATCATGGCTGGTTGTTCCCCTCCAGATACTCAATATCTGGCAGGAGGCTAAAGAATACTAGCACAAAAGGCTCCAAAACATCCTTATGAAAGAAACATGTTAAACTTTGTTTAACCCAGTATTTCATTTGGCCCGAGACCCTTTTGACGAAGCTATCCTATAATTTCCTCACAGAGAATTCTCCGGAATACACTTTGAGAAACACTTTCTTAGGGTAATCCATATTTAAGGGCTAAAGGGATAATATCAACATCCTCAAGGGAGAAGGGAACTGGGTATATGTTTGTCTGTCTGTCTGTCTCTTTCTCTAACAGAACCACAGGATGTGAGGTCTTTGGAAGGAGTGTCCCTTGGCAAAGACAGAGCCACAAAGAAGGATGAATAGCTGACCTTTCTCTTCACCTGATCACAGGTTTTAAAAGACTCACCATCAATTTTAAAATGTGTCTTTAAAGCTCTAAATATGGCCTTAGGCCCTTACTCTTTAGACTCAAGTTGAAGATAAGGTCACATGCGTGTCCTGGAGGCAGTTTTGAGCACTTTAAAAGCTCCTTTTCGTTTTCAAATGTTTGTCAGTGCTCCCAGCACCATGGAAGGCCAAGAGAAATTTTAAGAATTCAACAGAAGTACAAAACAGGAATGGAGCCCAGGACTTAATGGTTTTTAATAGCTGGTACTGATTTTATTATAGGGGAAAAATTGCAACACACACACACACACACACACACACACACACACACAAACACACACAGTGCAGGATTTATATTTTATCTGGTGTATGGAGCTGCTTTGAGTGATGGGTAGTATATAGAGAAAGAACGTCAGTGCAACAAATACTCTCGGTGATAATTTATTTTTCTGTATGGAGGGTTTTTAAGAAGAAAAGCAATACTTTTTTATTTATTTATTTGCAGCATAGCCATTTAAAACATAGACTCGACTGAAAAAAAAAACACAAGGCATTTTCATAATCTCTGCTTTATATATGTCAGTCAATGTTATAATAACTATATTCCACAGGCACTGTTAAATAATTATCAAGCCTGGAGTGAGCCTTGGATGTTTCATGGTTACACTAAAGCACATGTTCTGTTACTGCTTATTTAATAACTCGTGGCCATGCTTGCCTCTTCTCAGAAAAGACTGTTATTTCATGAATGATTAAAGTGCTAGAAACCTAAGATTTACGACTCTCTTCCTCAAAATGCTCATGTGGCTCTTGTCTGATTAAAGGTACCTATCACTGAACATATTTCATTTACAGTGTAATTCTTGGGTTACCAAGGTAACATTCAGGTTAATCAGCTGCACCATACTTTGCCTAATTGAGGGAGAGCACTTCAGCTCCCACTTCAGTCCCTGAAAGATAACAATCTTTTTCTTTCATTTTTTTTTTTTTTTCAGTCTGACATTTGGAGGCTATTTCACATGCTCTTGACTTTGGAACCCTTTCCCTCTCTGGCTCTGACGCATGGTACTGTGCCCTTATATTGGCTGTGCTTGAATAACTGGCTTTTACAAAGGCCACTTTCTATTTGTTGTATGGAAAAAAGGATCACACTATTAGGTACTGTTCTCTGGCATAATAGTAAGATGGCTGAAGTTATAATTTTGTATATTAATAGCAACACGTTGAAATGTGTTTCCTATTTGCTTTTCTCTTCTTGGTTTCTGAGTGCCTGACCAGTTCAGTGACTATCAATGAGAAATTTTATTTGAAGCAGGGGATTGAGGAGATTTGGCTGAACTTCCTGAAACTTTATGGGTAAAGCTGTTTGGTGAAATTTCCAAGTGTCATTTTAACTCTCTCTTTCTTCTTACTTACTTCATCCTCCTTCTGAAAAAGTGCAAAAAGTTACCCCATCGGCCAGCTGCTGGTTGCTGCACTAAGGAGTCAGATACTTACTTGTTAGTGTTAACCAAAGTAAAAAATGGATAGCAAGGATAAGTGCTTTTGAACTGTTGAAAACAGCTTCCAACCTTGGACCATTGTTTGACACAGCCAGTCTATGAGATGAGACAAAAGCAAAGCCTTTAAAAATTACATTTGCCCATAATGCTGATATTAATTTAGATGAGTTTTGGCCTTGACTAAAGAGAATTTTAAGTAAAATTGGTTTTGATTAGAGAACTGAAAAATATCTCACTGTGTTGTGTTCTATAGAAGTTTATCGTTCTTTCATATCAATGAGTAAGATACTAGGCCTTTTACATTTAATATTTGCTACAAATATTTCCCTAGTTTGCTGTTTACTTTCCAATTTTAATTATTTTGAATGATTTAAAATGTATATGTAGTGAAATCAAACAGCTTTTACTTGGTAATTTCTTTCATTGTTTTTAAGCTTAGACTGTTCTCTCTAAAACTTTGATATTTTATATTACTTCTTCTATTTTTTGATAGATTAGTTTTTAAAAACAACTGAACTGTTTTTATTCACTTAGAATTTATGCAGATACATGGTACACGATAATGACTAACTGACTTCCTTTCTTAATGGGTAATAACATTGTTTATGGAGTTAGTGTTCCTCTCCTCTCTTGACTTGTAATGTTTTCCCCACCATATATCACATACTTATATGATTTATTTCTGAGCCACCTAGTCTGTTCCATTGACTTGTCAGTCTATTCTCATGCTATAATCATGCCTGTTTTAATTAGTATTAGTAATGGGTATTAATTAGTACCTAGTAGGGCTAGTATTCCAACAAGGAATGAGGATTCTTTTGTTCCAGTAGTTAGCAGGTGAGGTTCTTAATTATAATTTTATTATTAACTTATGAAATAGTATCATATAAATCTATATGCATTTAAACATGTAGGCTCAAGAAATATAACAAAAGCATATTGACTCATATGTAGACTAACTTTCTAACACATTTAAAGAGCTGTTTTTCTGTTGATTTCAAAATTTCTCAACAGGATATTCAATACATATTACATATCCACGCGATGAGACCTGGTTTTAGAGAATTTGCTCTGTTCTAAAAGCAATCTGCCATTAAACCGAGGCACAAAATAAAGTAGAGAAGAATAAAAATGTGAAAAGCTGTTATTTTATCCTCAAGTATTAATAAGGCAATTATGGGTATCCTTGAGCAGTAAGATTATTTCTCTTTCTGATCTCTCCTCCTTTCCTCTTTCCCTTTTTAAAAATACCTTTTAATTTATTTTCCCTTTTTAAAAATATCTTTTAATTTAATTTAATTATGAATAAAGCAGTTTTGGGTGATACCTTTCAGTTATTCAAGGAATAAATTTAACACCCTTCCAAAAATCATCGTGATTTTAGCAGTTATTATGAATTTGAGAATGTTGATCTCTTATTCTTCTTTTACCTAAGATCTGAATCTTTGTTTGAACTTAATAGCACCCTTGTGTATTTATTCTGTTTTACAAGTTACAGGAGACATAAACAATCTATTTCATTGTAAGAAGCATAATATACTCTGGATTGCTTACTCTGTTTACCGGAATTTAGCTATTTTCAAACGAGGAGTTTTAATCAGATGTAATCTATGCAAGTTTTTCATGTTCTAAGAATCAGCGTTTAATCTCTGTTCAGCTGAAATTTAGTTAGCGATGTTGACACCTCTGCATTTTAACGCTGGGATTTCTTTGTGGGACACAGTTCCTTTCAATCCCAAACTTAATATCCCGTCTCGGTCTCTAAGGGACAATAATTGAGTTTAGGCTAGTTTTAAATAGCAATAAGCACAGGGAACACAGATGGGTATTTCATTGATTAACACTAACCCTGGCCTAAGGCCCAGTGTCAGGCATTAGATTAGGACATTACGAAGAGAATGACAGAGTTTTGGTACTTTATTCCTCTCAATAACATTCTTTCACATATTAAGTTTATCCCCCGCTAGGTAGCTACTTTATCATGCAGAAGGCTTTAATCCACTGATGTGACTCTCTCTGCTCTCACTTTGATGCAGCCTCTGTTTACAAGAGTAATGCGGCCTGTGTAAGACAAAGTACTCTGGACAGGGACAAGTGAATAAGGCTTTTAGATGCACAGTGATCTGACCTAAAAACAAAACAAAATAAAATAAAATCCACACTGCACGCACACACACACACACACACACACACACACAAACAGGCACACATGCACAAACGAACACCAACAAAACTGTGGCTATTTTGGAAATGCAATTACTCGTATGATGCTTGCATCCTGAAGAATCAGACATTAGGATTTCATCAAGAAGACCCTATGTTACTGATCTCCTTGTTTGGCACTTTATCTTTTCTTCACCTTTGACCTTCCTTTCAGGCTCTCTTCAAGGCGTCTTGAACGTAAGCTCTTGTGGTGTTCTTTTAGAAGCAGGATTGCTACCATCCCCTCTGGTGAATTGAAGCAGCTGCCGGAATCAGTGACAAGGTTGGGTCCAGACTTGGTATCCTGGCTGGGAAAGAGATTATGGGTCAGTCCCCAGTGCTAGGATACAAAAGATTCAAGCAGTTCAGGATTTTTTGGATATCCGAAAAAGATTTCATGAAATTTGTAAAGATCTAACAGTGCATTGCAGATTTCATGTGGTCTAAACAGCTTATACTAAGTCAAACTCTTGGTAGTCAGTAAATGGTGTTTTCACAGCTATGCACTTTTCCCAAGATTGAACTGCACGGGAATAGTTTAATCCCACTAAATTGTGTGGTTGCTGGATGAAGCAGGTGGTTTTTTACATTTAGCTTCTTTAGCTGTTAAAAGGTATCCTAACTTTAGAGGTTCTCCTGTCTTGTACTGTGAATATTTACATGCTTACTCTAGTAAATTTATATGTTCAGGTAATGCCATTTTTATTCTTCAGAAAACCGGCAAGTTATAAGGTTAGATACTGTAGAAAGTCTGATATATATTTTACTAAAAGGAACAAACAGTACATTAAAAAGACTTTTATTTTGTCCTGCGTCATCATCTCATCTTTCACCAAAATCTTAAGAGAAAATCTTTGAGATTTACTTATGGTTGAGAGTTTTTTAAAAAATTACAATATTCTTGTCTAATGTAATTATGAAAGATGACATGTGGTAAGTACATGTCGAATTTGTAAATTTCTGATTATCCAAAATAAAATATACCAAAATCGTCAGCATTTTGAAGGGAGAGAATTCAATGTATTCCTCAAAGCCTTTCTCTTTATCTTCTTTCACGTACTTTTCCTCTAAAAACTTTTAATAGGAGTCCACAATATTATTGTTTGGCATTGTATGGTGAACCTTGTTTGTCATAGATAGTAATAAATAAACAAAAAGCAAAAAGTCTCATTTTTAAAAAACAGAACATTTGGAGTAACATACATATCCACATGAGAGACTGTTGGAATGGCCAAAGAGCACGTTGTCTGGCATTGACCATCACTGTGGTCAAGGTCACACGGTTTACCCAGTGCCCTCACAGTACATCACTGCTGTCCTAAATCAGCTTCTTTCAGTGAAGCAGGACTAACTTAGGGGAATGTATTTTTAGCTCTTCCAAACAGGTAATACGTTTTGGAAGCAAGCAGTGCTGGTTCATACTTCTTTTTCCCCAATTAATTGGAGCCCTGCTAACTCATTTGTTTGGATAAATTCAACAAATATCCACTGAGAACACAGCATTACCAAAAAGTATATGCTACACATATGGAGTGCCAACTCTGGAGCTTTCCACCAACAATGTTCTAGGCTAGGACACTCATCAAATCAGAGAATTACAAAGCTGTAAGAGATATTAAAGATCCTCTGGTTTTGCAGTTCCCAGATTTTCATCCACTGCGACCTCTTTTACTGTTTTATATCTAAGGTAGCCACATTTTGAAAGATATGAAATACTTTAGCAGTGAGTTTGGTTTCCATTAGGCTAAAAAAAAAACTAAAAAAAACCTGCAAATAATTTCAGGAATAGTAATTTATTTGGGCACAATTCCTGGAGATTTTTGTGACCCCAATTTGGAAATCTATGATCTCATGTGACCTTATAATATCAGTGAAGGATTTGAACTTACCTGACTCCATCTCCTTCCGCCCTTGCCAGATTATAGAGTTAGTTTGAAGCAGAAAGAAACCGAGTTCTGGCTGGAGTTGAATTGTCTAGTAAGTTTAATCAAAGTTTTTCAGAGAAGAGGTTAAAAGTGTGGCAATAGTTCTTCACCTCTAGATGAGTAGAATCCATCTGAAGGAAATGTGTTTTTATATACATTTCATCTCTCCTTTTAGATGTTGTTGGGAACCTCTTAATGACTAAATTCTCACACAATCACAACAAACAAAAGCATTATGTGCTACAGCCTCTTTGACACTTTCACATGACTTTCATCATAATGAAGATTGGCTTTTATGATATTCATATGAGTTTGACCTGAGCCAACAAAAGCCAGAGAAATCTATTAGAAAGGAAAATTCAGCCTTAAATCTCGTGTTCTCATGGGGACAGGCTATAGCCTCTGGGCAGCTAGGAGCTGGTATGTGGCTCATCTCTGACACAATTATGAAATAAAATTAGGTGGATGCTGAAGCTCAATCCTTCAAAAAAGAAAAAACAAAAATGTTCCTTTGGTCCATTCAAGTTACCTCCTAAGCTGGAGCTTTCATGCCGTTTAAGTCCTGAATGAAAGCTACTTATAATGAGGCAAAAATCTGATATGGAAAATGAAGCAGTTGGTCCGAATTCCTAGGTTAGATTTGTTTTTGCTTTTTAAGTCATAATTTGCTCATCGTGTGCTGGTGGATTTGGTCCTTTGCATTCTCTGGTAGTCAAGGAAAAGTTAGCTCAAGTTTTGCTCCCTCTGCCATTAACAGATGGCACGCAGATCTAAGCATAAGCTGTAGCTCCCCGGCCACAGGCAAAGGGTGAGGGCCGCTCCCCTGTGGACACCCTCAAAAGGCCCTAAGCTTGAGCAGCGCGAATGAAAAGGTCTAGTGCTGGTGTTAATTACGCAGAAACCACACAGAAAGTGCTGGCTGTTACTGAGTTGAGAGGTTGGGCATCTCTTCTTCCCCAGATAAAAGGCTTGATATGAAAACATTTTGCAGAGGACAATGAAGTGAAGATTAGCATAATCTTCTGCAGTATCCTCAGTAAGCTATCCATGAGTGAGTTGCTTTTTTCTCATTCCTTCGGCTCTAATGTCTGGATTTAAGGAATGGTATTGTTAAAAGACGGCTTTGTCCTTGGAGCCTGACAGTTGTGTTTTTCCCGCCTTCATGTGATCATCTCAGTTGCTAGTCTCTTGCTCTTTGGGTAGGCAGACAATGGAAGGAAAAATGGAGTGTCAGTTCATTGACAGAACCTCTCTGTGCTGTGTTATTCTTAAGCCAAACTCTTCAGGGTTCTCTCTCTCTCTCTCTCTCTCTCTCTCTCTCTCTCTCTCATACCCTCTGTCTGTCTCTCTCTTTAAAATATTCTCTCACCCATGCTCCCTGTTTGAATAGGGAAAATTCCATTTAATGTCATTCTGAGGAAAATGTAGAGCAAGGAACACTGAACTTTAGTGCTTTAGGCAGCTTTAAATTTAAAAAAATAGATAAATAAATTGTGTGTTTTCTGTGTCCTTGAATCAGAACATTAAAATGCCACTCACATTTTATATCAAAATGCGGGTAGGTGTTAAAATGGTTATTCAGATGTATGCACCTAAAAAGACTTGAGTGTTAAGATTTTTCAGGTGGAGAATTTAACCGCTTGCACAATGCAGCTTCATGCGGGTCTCTCAGGGGCTGATCCGGTGGCTAATGCACTAGTTTGTTGTCCACTTTGATCCCGGCTGCCCTGTTTTAAGTCTTGCTATGACTGGTTAAGCTACTGCTCTGTAACCCCGGGGATAACTTGAGGGTTCTGAAAGTCACGAGGCACGGTCCCCAAGATCAAAATATAAAAATAGGTCTGGGGTCAGGGAAGTGGACAGGCCCCGGAAGCTCTTCACTTTTACAGCTGGAGACTGTCTCTTATGTATTTAGAATTCGTCATTAGGATTCTAACAAAGAAGTGCAGTATGGGGTTGCTGCAGGGCAGACTCTTTGAATCTTATTCCTGATAAAAATAAAAAAAAAAAGCAACCCAACTTCTGGCTGCCGACAGGAGACAAGGCGAGTACAAGGAACGCATTAAAAAGCAGCTTAAGTCTATGGATGGCTGAAGAAGGGTTAGAATGGCTGAGTTTTGAGTTTGGCTGTAAACTCCAGAGTTTATTTATTATACCTGATGAATTTGGGGAGTCACTGGTGGTTTGTAAAGGCCTGGAGAGCCCATTAGTATGGATATTTTAAAAGCTTGTGTCAGACAATTTGTTGACCTTTCCAAAGTCCCACTGAGGCCAGTTTTGACATGGATTCCATTCTGGAGCTAGACTGCCTACCTGTTGAACTGCCCAGGTCACACAAAAACTCGGTGTTTAACCCATCAGACTTGGCTGATTTTCTTTCCTTATGTGAATCAATGCGAATAGATCTGATTTCCTTTCATTGAGATAGCTCGTTCCACTTCAGTCTGTAATCGAAACCCAGATCAGTCACTTGAGGCAGCCAAGTGGGCTTGAATTGGTCATCTGAGGTCACCATGTTGCTATGGTATGACATCGAAGAAGAAAGGGACCTTCCATGTCACCTGATAGTTATTATATCTTGATACCAAAGTATGACTTGCAGCTAAAGGCCAAACCAACTCACTCCATGATGAGATTCTGTGACTTCCTGTGGTTGAGTGGAAGGAGGCTGACACACCCGTGAGTTCCAGCTCTGCTTCTCAGCTGCTTGGTGTATGACCTTCTTTGAGCATTGTTCTACTATCTGTGCAAAGGTCATCTCAGTGACAGTTCCACAGTTCTTTTCAGAAGTTTAAAGGAGAGCATGTGTTTTAGAACAATTTGTAAACTGTAAATCCCTATACCTACGAAAGGTGTCATTATGATACTTTTAGAAAGTTTCCCATTAACCATTGATGCATTCCACGTACATTTATTGGATGCCAACTATGTAACAGACTGTCTGGACCTAGGGAGACCAGTAAAGACCAATAAAACACAGTTTCTGTTTTTAAGGAAATAAAAAACTAGCAGGAAGCAGGCGAAAAAACTATTTTTTGCACCAAGGTCTACTATAAATTTAAGAAACTCGGTCACTTCTAACAAGTATTAGTTGAGAACTTATAATGTATGTGGCACTGTGCTGAGTATTTTGGTGGTGGTGAGGAATTGCTGAGAAGTATGATGTGATCACAGGTACCTCATAGTCAATTTGGGGAGGAAGGACATATGCACATGAGCTTGCCTACCTACTAATACAAGGCAGTAAAAGGTAAGTGCCACGTAAACAAAGTGCAGAATAAATTCATGGGAGATAGCCATAATTCCCAGAGAAGATGGGATTTGAGTTGTCTAAGTATGAGAACCCTTTGAACCCTCATAAAGCCTGATTTTACCTCCTTAAGGCACTACTTCTGTCTACTATGTATTTGTTATGATTAATATTATTATTACTGTTCCTAGTAAGCTCCCTGAGAGCAGGTTCTCATCTATTCATTTTCTTATTTTCCATGATATTCCAGTATATGCCTTGCACAGAGTGGGAACTTAATATTTGTTCAATGAATGATTATAGGTTAGAGGGGTGATTTAATAGTGTGTAGACAGGGATACTGGAGACTTTATTTCCATTTGTGTACCCTCAAATCATTATTCTGGTTCACCTCTGTATCTTTCATATATCCAGCAGCTTTGAATAAGTACATGAATTTTGAATGAACACACCTGGAACATCCTTCTCTTCACGGCCTAACCAGATGCCGTGCCCACACCATTTTTACATCTTTTGAAATCCCACTTCCTCAGTGAGATCTTTGTCTCTGGATCAGTAAAGTGCTCACATCCCTCTCTCACTTCCCTGTCTTCTCCTCATAAAAAGCACAAAAGGGATCTAGTCTTGCTGCCTTTATCCATTTCTCAAAAAATTTTTTTCCCAAGGTTATTGTCTCTGATCTCAATAGCAATAATCCACCCTTTGTCCATCTCTAAAATACTCTGCGCATTGATTTACCTTACTTTGTGTAGTGAGCTAATGTCTCCATCTTGGAGCCCTCTGTACGATGCACTGACTCATGAAGTCAAAAATCCACCTATAACTTTTGACTCCCCCAAAACTTAACTACAATCACCCCTTTGCAACCAACTATGGGTTCAACCAATTGTGGATCAAAAACAATATTTTTGATCAAAAACAATATTTTCCATCTGAGGTTGGGAATCTGTGGTTGGGAATGTGTAAATACTGTTTCCCTATCCCTGGTTGCTTGAATCTGTGGAAACAAAACCTAAGGTTGGGAAGGGCCGATTGTGTTCATTGACAAAAACCTGTGTATAAGTGGAACCGTACAATTCAAACCTGTGTTATTCAAGGGTCAGCTGTGTCTAGCACAATTGCTTCCCTGTCTAGTCTGATAACTGTATCAAGCTGGGAGGGAGTCCCCAGAAGATACTCTGAAATCCCAGGCCTGGCTTCAGAGACTTACTGCAGGCTAAGTGGAAAACAGCCCTGAGTTCCACATAGTACGGAGGGATGTTTGGTTGAGAAAGAAAGGTAGAGTTAAGCACCAGGTAAAGGAGAAGGGAAAAGAAATAATGCTGCAGAAAGAGGGTTTAGAACAAGCACTGAGAGGGCACTTAGACACAAGACTCTCCATAGACCCATCATTGACGCAGGTAACTAAGACTGTAGAGTGGTTTCATTGTCACTGTAGGACTATTGCTCTTGGACTACAAGCAGTGGGGACTAGCCCACAGGAATTCTGGATATTATTAAAAGGAAATGAAAACAACACCCTGGAATAGTTGATAAGCAATTGCTATTTTTCTAGTTTGGATAGTGTGGAAATCGGGCTTTTGGGAACTGCTCAGAGATGGTATAAAACCATGTACGTCGTCAGCTGTACCTTTGCCACACATGGTCCCTTGGGGTTAAATTTGTCACACAAAATGTGGATGAGCTTATTAATTTGATTGGAATAAGGGAAACTAAAGTAAATTAATGGCGGTGATATTGTGTGGTTCTTTGACTTTTAATGAAGAACCGAAACAATATGCTAACTTTTAAAAGACTTACAGGGTTAGGAGATGAATTGGATGAGTGATTAGTTCAAAATACTAATCTCTGTGGGCAGAAGTTGACCCTCCATTTTTGTACCCCTAGCATGGCCCACAGGAGCAGCACGAAGAAGGTACCCAATGAATACTCAATGATTTACATTAAATTTGTCCACCTTAATGTTAACAGAAAAATACCCAGAGCAAAAATGGGTCATTGACACTGTGGGACTGTCACTCTTGGACTACAGGCAATGGGGACTGGCCCAAAGGAATTATGGGTATTATTCAAAGGAAGTGTAAGTCAGCAGGATCAAAACAATACCCTAAAATAGTTGATAAGCAATTGCTACTCATCTAGTTTTGGTAGTGACCCATCAGACCCAAAGTGACTTCTTTGGAGGAATTTATTAGCATTTGAATAATTTGGAGCTTTTGACCAGTGAGGGTGGAAGAGGTCTTGAAAGCATGATGTGATGGAAGGCTCCCCCGTCCCATTGTTTGAAATTCTCACTGTTAAATGCATTGCTTTGAGTTAGGGCATACATTTTAGAAAGTTTTTGTTAAAATGTACCTGTGGTTACCTGGGATGCAAAACGAATTAACTTGTGAATACCCTGCACATAAAAATGCATTAGCATTTTTCAGATTAAGTAGCTCAGAACAATTCCTTGATCAAGCAGGACCCAGAACAGATAGGATTTGATTGAAGGAAAGGAGAGGGGACACTTGTGGTACTATCTACCTTGAAAGCCACTGCACTAGGCCACCAGGATACTGAACTAGACGGCACAAGGCACAAGTCGTAGGCTTCAGAGGCTACATAGCTTAGATTCTGTTTTCTCTTTTTGAGGCTGCACAATTGGGATGTTGGTCTTGTAACACAAATTCTAAGAACCTAACAGAGTTGTCCTTGAACATACTCCACCACTTTTGACCTCGTTTGTGTTAAATTCAATAGTTTTGACTTTTCCGATGGAATAAGGGTGGATGAGTTAGAGCAGTGGTCAGCCAACACCATTACAGTCAGTTTTATTGTGTCTTGTTCTCTGTGACCATATGTCTTGTTGTTTTGGTGAAATACCATGGAAAAAAAGCTGTTATAACACCTATTACAATATTTCCAGAGTGACCCAGCAGGAGAAAAAGCCTTGAGGAAAGAGGGAGTGGAATGTAGAGACAAAATCGCTGGGTCTAAGGAGCACTGTGGAAAAATGAGGAGAACAGGAGCTAAATGTAGCAAGTATGTGAAAATCATAGCTCCTCTGCTGGATTTTGGATTACCCACCCTTGATGGATTATCAACATTTAGTGGTCCATCAACTTATGTGAGCAGGCAGCAGGGGAGGATATGGTTTGAACCTGACACATGAACAGCTGAAAACATACACTCACTGAAGAATGAAAGAATTCTGAATAGTCACTATAATGCCTGAAAGCTGAAAGTTTATGTATTTTGCCAGTTTCCCCTACTCCTGAGAGCTCATGGACTCTTTTTTTATTGAGATATAATTGACATATAACATTATATTAGTTTCAGATGTACAATATAATGATTCGATATATGTATATATTGCAAAATGATCACCGCAGTAAGTCCAGTTAACAGCCCTCACCACGCATTGTTACAAATTTTTCTAAAGGACTCTTGTAACATAATTGAAAATGTACACTTTCTCTGCCACAGGTTGCTTTCACTCTGGAGGAGCAGAGGTAGGAGTCATGTGAGCAAGTATTTATGGAACACCTCTCCAGCTCTGTAGCTGTCTCAGTACTCTCAAATTAAGGTGGTGTATTATCAGGGAAAGAGCAACAAATAGGGAGGGAGCTGGAGATTGGCCCTGATTCCTAGCTCTCCACTTAGTAGATACTGTTGTGTAAATGATGTCTTCAGCCTTGATTTCTTCATCTGTGATAGTTCTACACGTCGTCATAGTATATCTACCTCAGGGAGCCATAATGAAGATAAAGTGAGATAGCATGCATGAAAGTACCGAAATATTATGCAACTCTATTTTATTGTATTTGTAGGACTGATGTGCATGAAAAAGAAACTAATACTTTTTATACAGTGTGTATAATTAAATAGTTAATGTCGTTGTAAGTGCAGAAGGAGGTCAGAATAGGGAGAAGTTGGTATGGATTGCAGCAGCTGGGGAAGTTTTGGATTTTATCTCCATTGTGCTTCCTGCATGTTTTCATTCCTCATCTTTCTGAATGTCTCCGTACCCTTGAACAAAGCAGATGTAGTTAGCACTGGCTGCCTTTGTTCCCTGACAGTAGTCAAAGCTTCAATTAGGCTGGTATCTATTGCAAGTTGACATACCCATTTCTTTTACGTATTTGTACAGACACAGAAGCAAGTCTGTATTTGGGTTGTGTTTTGGCAGGGTTTGAAGTCACGTTCAAAGATCTAAAAGAATCGAGTGACTGAGGACACAGACTAGAATTCTAACCTTCAGTTTATGTGCAAAATCAAAAACATGCAAAGTTTGTGGTATCTGAGCTTCATCTGATCGTTCGTACATGAAAGTATAAAAAGAAGGCCCAGATATAGGAGTCTTGTCAGTTTGAATGTTAGTTAAATAAGTACATAAGATAAACAGTTCATGGAAGGTTATGCAGCTGAATTTTCAATCAGAATGCACACGAGACTACTGCAGTACCATCTCCTGATAATCAGAGCCCGTTGGGTTTGTTGCTTATCCTACTTATGTAGACAAGGTTGTAAGTTTTAATATGCCCACATTTTCCTCTCTCTGAAACTTTGTTAGATCTGCCAACTCAAACTCCACTTTGCCTGCCTAACATTGTTTAGGAAGTGGTTAAGAACACCTACGCTCAGCCACCCCTCTGCTCCTTTGATACTAATATTATTTCTGTGACAGTTTTTTCCTCGAGTGCTGGAATTGGTGGAACTTCATGGACACCTCTTGTCTCTTAGGGAGAAAAGGAATTTCATGCTGAAGTGAAGGTTCCTGGTAGTCGTGGAGTAGGAAAGGAAGCCAGACTCTGGGGTGTTTATGCGCTAAATGTGGGGAATCCTGAGAATTGTCCCAAATAGCAGATCATGCACCTCTCTTGTGTTCTCCGTAATAAGGACAGGGATCAGGACTACAACAGTGTACTTATCTCCTCTGATTTCTAGACAGTACGTCCTCTGCAAATATTGGTAGAGTGGTACCATATGTGTGCTGGGTAAAAAAAATAGCTTGAGACTCAAACAGAACTGAGTTTGAATTCAGTTTTTTTCACTTGTTTGTTGCATGACCTTGGGAAAGCTATTTTACCTCTATGAATTTATCATTTTCATTTAAAAAAAAGAAGTACCATTTATGCTGTTGTGAGAATTAAGTAGTGTGGTGTTGGTAAAGAGCTTTGAGGAGTCACTGCTTGTCACAATCAGCACTCCATAAATGGCAACTTATCACCATCATCTTCACCATCATAATCATGAATAATGGAAAATTCCAGCTGACTGTATCGTCTCATTCTTAATTTGAGCATTTCACTGTTGCCCAGCTAATGTTATCCTCAGGAACACCATTTTCTAGGAATGAATCTGTGCTGATTTCAGAGGACAAGGGCTGAGGTCTATGCGTCTGAAGCTCCTGTCTCTGTAGCTCTGACAGCTGCCTGTCTGTGGTTAAAGCCTCTTCCCTACCTCTGGCCTTTTCCACTCTTTATCTTTGTTCTTACTTTTGTTAACCTATTTCCATCTATCTTTTTCACCCTTCCCTCTTCACTTAGGTGCTCTATTAACTCAGATAGAATTACAAGAAAAGGCATACAAAATCAAATAAGATAACCCCGCCCCCCTAAAAAAAAACAAACCCATGATGAAATAACCATATCAAAGCAAAACTTTCCTAAACACCAAAATTTTAATGAAAAGATCACATAAATTATTTGTTTTTCTTGCCGTGTTGTTCTCTCATGTCTTTGATATTACAAAGTGAACGTCTGCTTCAAAAATTTCTGTACTGTGTGATGTCCTAAATATGCATAATAATTGTTATTATTATACACATCCATGTACACACTCATAAGCATACATAAAAACAATGATGAAAGGAAAGCACAATAAGGACCTGTAGTTAAAAGAATAGAAAAGGGTGAGTTGAATTACACCTAATTGTGGAATCCCAATTGTTGAATTCATTTCTAATCCTTCCCCAACTGTGAAGGGATTGCCCATTTCCTAGGCATGTGTAGAAACCAACAAATTGATACCTAAGCATGGTATTCTTTAGATAATGAGATTTTAAAGAGTTTCAATAAATATCAGCAATAAATGAGAGATTTGGGCTACAAATATTAGACTCAAATATTGTAGAATATAAAATTAGCAAAATACCTTAAAGATGAAAGCTTTGCCTACCACAGGGTTGCAAAGATTTGTTCCTATCTTTTCTTCAAGAAGTTTTAGTTTTAACTCATATTTAGGTCTGTAATCTATTTTAAATTAATTTTTGTGTATGATGTGAGCTAAAGGTCTAAGTCCTTCTCGCTTCATTCTCCACCTCCTTCTTCAAAAAGATGTAAGTTCTTTTTTTTTTTTTTTTTTTTTTTTTGCATATGGATATCCAGTGGCTCCAGCACTATTTGTTGAAAAGACTATTTCTTCCCCCAGTGAATTGCCTTGACATCTTTATAGAAAGTCAGTTGACCATAGATGTGAAAGTCTATTTCTGGACTCTGTTCCCTTCTACTAATCTATATGTCTATCATTATCCCAATACCACACCGTCTTGATTACTGTAACTTTATAATAAGTTTGAAATCTTTATAATAAGTTTGAAATAATTCCCCTAACTTTGTTCTGCTTTTTCAGTTATTTTGTCTGATTTTGGTTCTTTGCATTTCTATCTAAATTAAGCTGGTCAATTTCTAAAAAAAAAATTCCTACTGGGATTTTGATTGGGAACATAGTATATTTAAAGATCAATTTGGGAAGATTTTCATCTTACTGATATTGATTCTTACAATCCATGAAAATGATATGTCATGTTAATTTATTTAGATATTTAATCGTTTTTGCAATATTGTTTAGTTTTCAGAAATTTCACTTGTTTTGTTAAATATGTTCATGAATATATTATTCTTTTTGATGCTATTGTGGATGGAATTGTTTTCTTAAGTTTCTTTAAAAATTATTAATTTCTATTATGTAAAATACAATTGTTTTTTGTATGTTGTTTTTGTATCCTGTGACCTTGCAAAGCTTGCTTATTATTTCCAGTAGGTTTTTAAATATAGTACGTTAGGGTTTTTTATATAAAATCATGTCATTCACAAAAAAAGACAGTTTTACTTCTTCTATTCCAATCTGAGACCTTTAATTTCTTTTCCGTGCCTAATTGCACCTCTTGTACAATGTTAAATAAAAGTGATGAGAGTAAACATTTTTGTCTTGTTTCTTATGTTAGGGGGAAAGCGTTCAGTCTGTCACCATTAGGTGTGATTTAACTGTAGGTTTTTTTTATGGATGCCTTTTATTGGGTTGTGGAAGCATCCTTCTATTCTAGTTTGTTGAGAGGTTTTTTTGTTGTTTTTTTTTTGCTTTTGAATCATGAATAAGTGTTGAATTTTTAAGTGCTTGTTCTGTGTCCATTCAAATAATCATACTTTTTTGTTGTTGTTCTTTATTCTATTAATATGGTGTGTTCCATTAATTAATGTTTGGATCTTAAGCCAATCCTTTCTTAGATAAATCCTACTTGGTCATGGTGTGTAATCTATTTTATGTGTTGCTGGATTTGGTGTACTAATATTTTTTGAACAAATTTTGTATGTATAGTCATGAAGGTTATTGGTCTGTAGTTTACTTTTCTTGCGATGTCTTTGTCTGGCTTTGGTATCAGGGTAATACTGGCCTCATAAAATGATTTTGAGAAGTGTTTCCTCTGTTTTCTGAAAGGATTGATATTATTTCTTCTTCAAATGTTTTCAGAAATTAATCTGGAATTGTGTGTGTGTGTGTGTGTGTGTGTGTGTGTGTGAAGAAACTTAAATTTCTTATTCGTGTTCTTTACTTGATATGTGTTGATTCAGATATTCTGTTTCTTCTTTTCCCCCCTCAGCTTTATTGAAGTATAACTGATAAACGACGATTGTTTAAGTTCAAGGTGTATAATGTGAAGGCTTGATATACTTATACACTGTGAAAGGATTACTATAATCAAGTGAATTAAAACATCCATCAGCTCACATAGCTACTATTTTTTTTTTTTTTCTGAGTGGTGAGAACACTTAAGATTTGCCCTCTGAGCAATTAATTTCTTCTTGGGACAGTTTTGATAAGTTGCATTTTTCTAGGAATTTCTCTGTTTCATCTAGTGTTTCTAATTTATTGGCATATAGTTGTTCTCCTAACATCCTGTTTCATTTCTGTCGTATCTGTACCGATTTCCCACAGCTCTATCAAAACTTTGCTTTTGCATAGTTAGAAACATCCACTAAGAAGAAAATTCTAATCTTTAAAGAATTGATATTGGACTCATTTTAGTTGGGTTAGATCTTGTCATTACCAGGTGGTTAAGTTGTTCTTGCTAATCAGGGAGGAAAAGGCTTTTGAGCAAAAGTCAACTTAGGAAAAAGGCTGCTCTCCAAACCAAAATTCAGACTGAAGAATTTAAAGGCTCTGCAGTAAGAGCAGGAAAGGTAAATGGAAAGAACTTGGTTATGCCTGACAGTATTATACATCGGGAAAGAGCATTTTTCTAAAGCTTAGTTTCAAATTTCAATCCTCAATTGACTTGAGGAAGCCTTCTGTATCCTTGCCTTGAATGCCGTAGTTATGAGAAATACAAGCATGACTTTCACCCGTGTCATGTTTTTCTTTCATGAGCTCTATGGAAAAAACAAGTTTTGTGAAATTTTGTTACATTGATGTATACGTGAAAAATTGCATCACGGATTTGTTTCTCCTACTATAACTTAAATATAATGTAAAATAAGAAAGATAGTGTTGCTGCCTTTCAAGGGATCCTGGCTACAAGGTCACTTCATCAGATTTAGGGTTTGTCGGAGACTATGAGGAGAAGCACAGAACAGGATAGACGTAAGCCCCCCGGTTTCCTTACCTCCAATCTTAGCATGACTACAAGAGTTTCTAAAATGCCAGGTACAATCATGTTATTCTCTTACTTTCAAGTCCTCAGGGTACTGCCTCACCTAATCCATAGCACAGCTTACAGCCTGGCCTCAGTTGCGTTTTCTTTCACTACTAATCCCTACATTCCCCCTCCAGTCCAGACACAGGAAACTTGCTGGTCTACTCTCACTTCTTGATTCATTCTGTCAAAAAACACATATTAAACAATTATACAAAACCTTTTGCTAAGCACTGGAATACAGATGAGCTCCTAGTTTAGTGGTAGGGCTAGAGAAGTTGTTGAACAGGCAAGCAGTCAGGAGCAGTCGCGATGAATGCTGCTGCTGGTTTGACTTGCTTACTTCCCTAGATTCATATGGTAAGGAGCTGACAAGCCCAGATGGATTTCGACATTTTATTACTTAGACAGACAGCCAAAGCAAGAACAGCATGGTCTTCTGTTTGAGTGGCTATCATCTAGAAGACAAGGGACAACAGATGCTGACAAGAATGTGGTGAAAAAAGAACCTGTATCCACTGTTGGAATGTAAATTAGTCCAACCACCATGGAAAACAAAATGGAGGTTTCTCAAAATATTACAAATACACCTACCATCCAATCCAGCAATTCTACTTCTGGGAATATACCCAGAGGAAATGAAAACAGGAATTTGATGAGATATATGCACCCCCATGTTTATTGCAACACTATTCACAATAGCCAAGATATGGAAACAACCCAAATGCCCATCAAGAGATGAATGGAAAAAAAAGATGTGGTTCATATACAAAATGGAATATTATTCAGTCATGAAAAAGGAAGCTATCCTGTCATTTGTGACAACATGGATAGACCTTGAACACATTATGCTAAGCAAGATAAATCAGCCAAGAAAAGACAAGTACTGTATGATATCACTTATATGTTGAATCTAAAAAAAAAAAATCAAACATGTTAAAAGAAAAGAGAGAGTAAGAAAGGGTGAAATGGTGGTTACCAGGTTATGGGATGTAGGGGGATAAGACTGATGGAGTTTAAGGGTACAGACTTGTAATGATACTAAAACACCCAGAGATTCAATGTACAGTTCATTGAACATAAACAATAATATACTATAAGTATGTGATACAATAAATATCATTATAGTAGCAACCACATTATAATATATAAATGTATCAAAGTAACATGATGTACACCTTAAATTTACACAGTGTTTCATGTCAAAGGGTCTAAACTAAGAATCTCTCAGTGAGATTGAACATGAGGAACTAGATTACAGAGGATTTTATTTGTTTTTGTTTGTTTTGGTATAAGGTATAGAACTGGTATTGATTTGATATGAAAGAAAAAACAGTAAAAAGATTAATTCATGTAATTTCATAGATGTTTCTTTTATTTTGTTTTGTCAATTTTACTCTGGCAAGTGCTTACTATTTAGTTACTTGGCTTTTTAAAATAATATTTAAAACTTTATTTCATATTTGAATAATTGTATATCCAGCATCCTGTACTATTCTATTTTGAAATCTGGATTATACATTCCTGACATTGCCAAGATGTTTAATCATCCCACTAACTGTACCTGATCACATCTGATAGTAGCAAAATCTGCCATTAGACACTACTAGATTACAAACACCTTGAGGATAGGAGCCATGTATTATTTATAATTTTATATTATTTGTAGCACCTAGCATGGCATTGGACCCATAGTAGATGTTTAATAAATAGTTATTGAGTGACCAAATTCACCTATTTAATTATCAGAAAATAATCTTTTAACAAGCCACAAATATAATAGTAATTTAAGTACAGATATCACACAAAGACTTTCATCTTCGTTTTTATCTTCTCAAATAACCGTCATAACATACCTAATGTATTCTCAAATATATCTTAGGCAATTCAGATATAAATGAAATAAAAAGATCCCTTTTCTTTAGAAGCATGGCATTTAGTTAGAGAGGCAAGACATATCCTTATGTAAAGTTACTACATGACAAAGCAGAACAAATCATACTGCATGCTGAAGGATCTCAAAGGGGAAAGATCATTGTGGATGGTTTCTTAGGAATAGATTTTGTAAAAAGGTGGAATTTTTTACAGTATTTTTATTAAACTGAGCTCGGAATTAAGTACAGATTTTTCATTTTATTTTAGAGGAAAGTAAAAAGACCTTGTAGGTGAGGGTACATCTGAGCAAACATCCACAGAAGACGAGGGAAAGTGGTAGAGGGCGCATTTTATATCCAGAGAGACTAACTCACCGTAGTGAGAACTATTTGCGAGTTATGCATTTAAAAACTAACCACTAAAAAATAAGTGTGTGCTGTCTTTAATGATTCATAGTACATTTATAATCATTATGTAAATTGCTGAGGAATACTCAAATTGCATCTACTCTCAACATCTCAAGAAAACAAAATGTCCTTGAAGGAAGAATCATTGAAACATTTAAGAGCCTCTTGGAAGAGCGTATTTAACTCACCCATTGGGCTTCAAGTAAATGAAAGCTAACTCAGTTAAAACAAATAAACAGTTTTCTAGTAATTATAATGTATTACTAATAATATCAGACCACTTTATCTCATATTCTAGGGATCAGACTTTGGCATGTTGTTGACTCCAGCCTTGGAAAAGTGGTGTTAGTAGAGACAATTATTTTGGGGAGTGTGGTAGTAGCAGCCATCAAGTTATTTAATTTCTGAGCTTATTTTCTGATCTTTCTAATGGACGACTACTAATACAATCCCCTGCTCCCCAGTTTCTTCAAAGCCCAATCACCATTTTCTCCCTATTTTATTAAGCAACCTGACCCCAAATCAATAGATTGTTGGCTGCTTAAGGAGGAAATGAGTCCCAGGCTGTGTGTTGCCAGTGTTGGCTAGGCCCCTGGTAAATGTGCCTTGACTGCCTGATTGACCAAAGAGCCTACTTTCTTCTCCTCTTTCTTCTCCTCTTTCAGATGCCTGTGCTTTCAGATATGGTGTTGGATGGTGTGTACTCTGTAGAACGTGGATGGGTAGCAAATACAAGGTGACTGTTAACTGAAATTGTACACCTAGATAGGGGCTCTGGTTTTATGTATGATGTGTTTGTTAATATTTAGAATTAGTATCTGTCCTACTTCCATAAAGTATGTCAGGCTTCTTAATATAATACGGAGCAATTAAATAAAAATAAACTAAAAATGAGGTAATGAAAGCAGAGAATTTGATATTTCTAGTTTGCTCGGGCATTTGGATACATTTTCTTAATATCCTCCAGTTTCTTAATATTCAATGAGAGATTGAAAAGCTGCTTATCTCCTGATCTGTACAAGTAAACAGAAATATAGGGCATTGTAAAAGTGGTATGTGATGCATTTAAATTCTGCCATGGCTGGAGGTTCTGAACTGGAAGAAGCAGAAATTTTCTTGTCAGCCTTTTCCTTTTGATTGTGACCAGTCACTCTGGGGAAATGGATACTGGCCTGGAGGTGGCACCTGTCAAGCAGTCTCCACACAAAGAGTGTTTGTTGTTTCAAATCCTTACTGGACTAAGGTTCCGAATTTCCTCATTACTAGATCAGAATTATAAAAATGCGCGTAATCTTATTACGATGGACTAGATCAGTTATATCTTATTTAAATACTCCAAAGTGTTTAAAATACTCCAAAGAAAGATATTGAAACATGCTTAAAGTTGGGTTGGTTGCTCTAGCAACAAAGCCAAGCTTCTGAGATTATCCTCAGTGACTGCAGCTTTGGCAGCAGAGCAGCAGAAAAGGGAAGGTAATTAGTCCTGGAACTTTGCTTTTAAAGCTTAGCTATAAGTAACTAGACAAACAGAATGTAGCAATTTTTATATGCATCAAAATAAAGCTCGGAAATCATTTTAATTTTCAATTGAAATGCAGAGTGTGTGCTTCATATGATTTCTGTTTACAAGAAGGAAAATTTCACTAGTATTCAGTCCAACAAGAAAAGTAGCTACGAACACTAGATTACTGTGTTGGGTACCAAATGAAATAGACATGAAGTTGGGGTGGAGATGAGTTTGGACATATCAGGTATTTTTGTTTAAAGTAGAGTCATTTATTTCTTCCTCTTAACAACTTGTGTCCCTTTGAACAAAGAACAACTTAAGGCAATTAAGTTACAAACAATACTGATTTTTATTGACTATACTCTAAATGATCTAAATTATGGGTAATATGAGGAGAAAGCTGGCTAGTGAAAAAAAATATGAAAGAAAAAAATGGTTGCTTCATTCTGCAGATTAAATTTAGTGAGACCTTGTTGGAAAAATTGGAATGTTTCGGCTTTGTTAGAGTTATCCTATTTCCTTCTTCCCCAGAATTGACTTATGGCATTTAAACAATAGATCAGACATCTCAGTTCATGGATTTAAATAAAGAACTTAGAGGCTACTTATAGGCTGGGTTTTTAACAGTCTGAGTGAGCTTAAGAAAGTCTGATTCAGATGAAAAAGAATGTTTAGCATCATGACTCATTGGGAGACACGAATGAGCTGTACGTTCAAGTTCTAAAACTTTCTAGGTGTTAACATTATAATGGCAACTCTGTGACTTTTGTTGTTTGTTTGGTAAGACAGAACAGTAACCCTTTCAGTCATAATTTTAATGAAGTTTCATGGGATCCTCAAAAAGTGTTCTCTGAAAACATGCTCCTAAGCACAAAAGATAATATTTGAACTTTAGAAATAGTTTGAGATATATTGATTAAAGAATCTGAAAATCAACAGGAGAGACTGACATCCTGTGATCTGGATTTTATTTAATGTTGAGGCTAAGTTAATCAATAAACGGTTAGCCTTGGAAACTTTGAGTAATATGAAAGGGTCTCCAGGTTCCTCTTCCTGGGACCTGGGCTTTCACCATTTTGCTGGCTGCCTTTTCCTTTCCTAGTCATTGTTATCCTAGGACTTAGGACATCTCAGTGATGGACTTTAGTTTAGCTCATCTTAAGAGAGTCACTTCTGTGCCCAGACATGTATTAGACACTGTGGAAGTACAGAGATGAATAAAATATCCTTTAAAGAGTTTATAATATGGCAGAGGAAAAAAAATCTAGGTAACTAATTATAATGAACACAAAATAGAAAACTGAGTAGAGGAAGTGAATTTTGAGCTGTGCCTTGGCCAAGATGAGGTATTATGGTTTAGGGAACAGCAGGAACAAAGATATGGCCGAGGCTACCCGTGTCTGAGGAACAGCGTGAAGTGTATTGTACTCCATCTTACCTTCTAGGACGCAGTACAGTGGGGGCCATCTTACCTGCTAGGACACAGTACAGTGGGGGCCATCTTACCTTCTAGGACGCAGTACAGTGGGGGCCATCTTACCTGCTAGGACGCAGTACAGTGGGGGCCATCTTACCTGCTAGGACACAGTACAGTGGGGGCCATCTTACCTGCTAGGACGCAGTGCAGTGGGGGCACTGTGTTTATGATGGGATGTAGTATTAGACGAGGCTGGTGGAAGAATAGGTGGAGGTCAGATCATGGAGAACCTTGGCGTGAAAGTCAAAGATTTTTCAGTAACATAATAATGATTTTTTAATGTGAGTGCTTAATTCTTGTGCTTTAGGGTGATAAACCTAGAGGCAAAGTGAAGAGTGGGAAGAGATGGCAAACAGGAAAGCCAGTGAGGAATCTCTTTTTATTTATACACCAGCCTCATCTCCTACTGCTTCGTTTATTTATTCACTAAATATTTATCACAAGTTCACTCTGAGCCAGGTGCTGTGTTAGGCACGAAGGATGTACTGGTTAGGAAAGAGGATTCAGTCTTTGACCCAATGAAGCTTATGGAAAAATGAAAGAGGGGTTTGGAATTAATCAAATAAAAGTAAGTATATGATTTCTGACTTTCATACGTTCTGAGAAGAAAACACATAAGGAGTTCTCAGAATGTGTACAGAAGAACCCTGACTCAGTCTGCAGTAGCATGAGTTGGCGTGGGGGAGAGGAAAAGCCAGGAAATCTTCATGGAACTGGTGCTTGAGCTGAAGCCTACAGGATGCGTAGAAATAAAGAAAAACAGAACAGGGTGGGGATAATATTCTAGGTAGAGAGAACAGTGTGTTCCAAGCTTCTAAACTGGGCGGGGAGAGCATCACAGGGGTAAGTAACTGAAGGAAAGGTTGGCTGGAGAGCTCGCTGCAAGTGGGCCAGAGAGAGCGTGAGATGAGGCTGGAGAGAGGAGGGGGCAAGATCAAGCTCGATCTTGTTAAGGAATTTAGTCTTTATCCCAAGAGCAATAGGAAGCCTTTGATGGGTTTTAAATGGGAGATTAACAAATGAGATTTGCATTTTAAAATATTATTTTTACTACACTGTAGGGAATCAGGGAAACTAGATATGAGGCTACTGAAGCAATCCAGTGGAGAGATAAGCTCACTGTGGGAATGGTGGTGGAAATAGCAGCAGACTGATATCCAAGAGTAAATTACCATAGTTTGAGATAGGTTCGATTTTGGAGGTAAGGAAAATTGAGGTGTCAAAGACATATGCAAACGTTCTTCTGGCTTGTCCCCCTGGAAGAATGCTGCTATCTCTGTGGTAGGGAACTGAAGGAAGGTCAGGGTTGGAATGGGGGCTTTGAAGATGTTAGACATGTTGAATTGGAGGAGATATTCAAGTGGACCTATCAAGTGGGAGGATGTGTGTATGTGCCTATAGCTTGAGGTAAATAGGCTACTTTTTAGGAGTCATCAGATGTCACTAAAACAATGGAATTGGATATGGTTAGCTGGTGAGACAGTGTACTAAGCAAAGATCCAGTTACTAAACCTCGGAGAGCTCCAATCTGATGGCCTTTACGTGAGGATAGGCTTGCAAAGGAGATTGCTAAAGGGAGGCCAACAAGGAGCAAAACGAAGGGAATCTGGAACATCCTGGGAATCAAAAGGAAATAGTCTTCTAGAAGGAAGGAATGTGCGTTTGAATCTTTGAAAGGAGATACAATATGCAGTGGAGACTTTTCACCACTGAATATTAGGGCAACACAATCCCAATGCCACCCAACCATCCACTTCCGTACATAAATTCAGTTAGGAATTTTATGGAGCAATAAGCAGCACTTATCTGAAAAAAGTTTTACATAGTATTACTACCAATTTTTAAAGCAAAATACTTAGTGACCAGTGCTATTGTAGTAGATGTAAGACTCGTCTTATATATATTAATATCTTTTGCTATGAGATATATGTGACTTGGAAAGGAGATTAAAACTGAGTTTTGATTTGAGAATTAGTATTTTACTATTTGTGTAAAAGTATAAAGCAGGAAACTTTCATTATTGGCTGTCGAATGAATATGAACAATGGTTTTCTTAGTAGGAAATACAATTGTCCAGTAAAATATTTTAGAGCATAAATCTTAAAGCCAATGCTGTAAAAATGTATATTCTGGTAATATCCCAGGTAGATATAAGGAGTCTCCAGGAGATTTTATGATGTGCTTTCTTTGACTGCCTCTATTATTGTATGAAATTCACACTTCGTAGTAGCAGCAACATACAAATGTGCATATGTGTGTTTTTCCCCATTTCCTTCACCATGTAAAATTTTGTCCTTTTCACAGAAGTGTACATGGAGAGATTGTTGCTCTCATCTATCCATCTTGCCATATAATTTTTACAGCTGTTCCTCAGTTGTTAATATATTTCTGTGGAGTATGTGTAAATAGACATGAGCAAACTGTCTAAAAGTTATTCAGCTCGTCAGTGAACCATGTAATCTGTTGGTTCAGAGACAACAGATAATAGAGTGAGATATTTGCTTTACCATCCACACGTACCATCTAGGCTCCAAAAGTCAATTTCTGTTCTGTTGGGGCATGTCTCTTCACACTATATTATCACATCAGGGATAGGAAATTTAGATAATGACTTTCTGATTTAGAAAAAGGAGACTATTTAGTGAATTGAATATCTGTGAGGTCGGAATTTTGAACTAGAATTTGGTTTCATCCTTGGTTAATTTGATACTCTATATGTGTTTCATCACTGTTTTTCTCTCTTTTAACAATGTAAGTTAGAAATAACCTTGTTAATTAGCATCTATTTTTAGGTTGATGACATGCCACAACCAAGACAGAGTGGGAACTTTCCAGTTCTACCATAGGACAAGCAATAAAACTCCTTTCTAAAGGGAAGATAGACTATGGAAATGAAATTTAAAGGTACCCCTTGTAGATATACTTAGAAGATGTACCTTTTTTGAATAGACAAAATGAAAGTAACTGTTAGTCATTCCCCTTATACAGCACGTGCAACTCAAAATTGGGCAGTAGCGTGTCACTTCATCTCCTTAGAAACTTCCATTGGCTTCCTACTATTCCAACAATTAAGTCCAATTCCCTCTGCATTATATTCTAAGTTTACATTTGTATCTTTCACTCCAACTCCCTGTCTTCCTTCCAAATCGAGCTATTCCAAATCTAATCTCTCTCTTTCCTTTCTCTTCTCTCTCCTCTTCTCTGTTCCTCCTCTCTCTCTCTCTCTCTCTCTCTCTCTCTCTCTCTCTCTCTCTCTCTCTCTCCCCCCCCTGTGTGTGTATATAACATTTTTTATCTTCTTTGATATTGCTGTTTCTCTATCATTTCTACCTGTTTCATCCCTCTCTACCTCATAAGGCCAGATCATAGTCTTTCTTGTTTATGGAGCTCTTATTGACTTCTCCTGTCTAGAAGCGATCTCATAGCATCTGCACCTCTCATAAGGCAATTACCACCTTTTTATTTTATTTTGACTATGTATATATCTGTTTTATTTCTTCTTCTAGACTGAAATCTCCTATTTGTGGAACTGATGGCTGGTTAGCTGAATTAATGAAATGAAGGGATAAGGAGAAATTCTCAAACAAAAGGGAGGGGGGTCTGCCTAAAGTCTAAATCACAGTAGAGATGAACTTCTGGAATAACCTGGAATCCATCAGCCTTCTCCCTAGAACCACCCCTAAATTCAGTAGCCTTAGATAAGTATGGATATAAGCTGTGTTCTGCTTTTTTTCTCAGTATATAATGATAGTTTTCCTTGTGCAGGAACAATTATGTATATGGGCTCTATCGATTGGTTGACTTAAGTGGATTGAACTGGAGCCGTACCTGTCAGGTTCGGTGGGCAGGAGTGGGGAGAAGGTTAGGGGGGTGGAGCTAGAGAACATGGTTTTTGGTTAGAGAGCAGATCTGATTTTAGAGCTGCTTTGTATTTCAGTCTATGCTCATCTTTTTTCTTCTCTGAATTTGTATTTCAATTATATCAATATGACACAATTTAGTACTTATTTGGCTCACGTGCAATAACTTTGCCTTCTTACCAGGTTAGAAGTTTCTTGAAAGCAGGGACACTTTACCCGTATTTCTGTTGTTGTTAAGACAGGACCTAGCATAGTTCCTGGGGCTTATGGACAATCAGAAAAAAATCAGTTGATCTATTAATTGATTATCAATTTATTAATTGATTATCAATTTATTAATTGATGGATCACTTGTATTTAATTAAGGAGTTATTTATTGAGCACCTGCTATGTTCAAGGCACTGTGCTATGCTACAGGCCTCAGTAAATACACAGGTGACTAAGTTGTGAACTCTTGACTCTAAGACTAGCTACATACAATCTCATAGCAATCTAGTAGCTGTAATTCAAAGAACAGTATGACGTGTACCATGAGAAAGGTCCAATGACAGGGCCATAGGCCCACAATTTTCTCTGTCAAATTCAGAAACGTGTGGACTCTGATTAAATTCCAGGCTCTGAGTTTTCTCAGCTAGTATTATTCGTGGCACCACAGTAAACCGACAGCTAGGTAGAGGTTAAGTGCTGCTAAATGTGCACTTGAATGTAAGTGTGGCAAGAGAACTGGGGGTGCTTGAGGCTGACTGTGAGATTGTTTGATAAAAAGATACAGGAGCATTTAGTTGCAATGTTTTCCAGGAGTAGTCACTTACATATTTTGTACTTTAACTTCTTTTCCCAGTAATTTATTTCTGATTGTCAAAGTAGTATACATTCATTATATAAAATTTAGAAACTAGATAAAAGTCTAAAGAACAAAGTTAAAACTTTTTGTTCTCTTTCTTTCCATAAGTAGCAATTGCTAACATTTTTGTGTATAATATTCTAGTTCTTATTTATACATGTTTATTCATATGTGCTATAAATTAGGACCATAGTTGTACCTAAATTTTGATAATCTCCTTCACTTAACCAATTTCTTGTGATATTATGAGCATCTCCATATCATTAAATATTCTACAGCATGATTTAAATGGCTGCTTTATGTCATAATTTATTACAATATAATGTATAACATGTAATAATGAATAATAAAATAACAGATAATAATATATTTATATGATGATGTAAAATAATAATGTATACTAAATAATAATATATCATAATTTATTTAATTAATACCTTACTATTGGACATCTTATCTATTTCCTTAAATTTTTTCTCCAAATACTGTAACTAATTTCTAGGATAGATGTGCTTAATATTTTCTATTTCTATAAATTTACTACAATTATAGAATAATGGAAGTGACATCTAAATTGGGAAACGGAACTATTTTGAAACTGCAGCTCTGTTTCTTAACCTTTTGTGAGCTCAAGCTTTCTCATCTGTAAATGAGAGTGGCAAATGTGTCTCTAGTTCAGGTTGTTTTGGGAAGATTAAGGAAGGACATATTAGTTGAATTTGATGTAACCTAATAGAAGATGGCTTAACCTATCTTATCCAGATTCTTTTTCTTTGTCATTTAGAAGTCACTGTGTCACCTTAGGTAGATGAGCTAGTGGGTGTAGGTGTTGCTTTTATTTACATTGCAGTGGTGAATATACCAGGGGTGCCAAAAAAATGTATACAAGAGGACACTTTGGTCAACGTTGCTCAAGCAGTAGTTCGCCGTAATCAGAAGTGTCTGGACACTGATGGTAACCACTTTTAGCACCTCTTGTAATTGCAGAAGTCAAACATAACTTGTATTCATATTTTGTTACTGGTATATATTGAGTATTACAATTTTTTAAAATTAAAGTTTATTGGGGTGACAATGGTTAGTAAAGTTACATAGGTCTCAGGTGTACAATTTTGTAATACATCATCTATATATCACATTGTGTGTTCACCACCCAGAGTCAGTTCTCCATATATCTCCATACATTTGATCCCTTTTACCCTCATTTACCACCCTCCTTCCCCCTTACCCTCTGGTAACCACTAAAGTATTATCTATGTCTATGAGTTTTTGTTTCTTTATTTGTTTATCTTGTTCCTTTGTTTTTTTCAGTTTTGTATCCCACATATCAGTGAAATTACATGGTACTCGACTTTTTCTCTCTGACTTATTTTGCTTAGCACAATAATCTCAAGATCCATCTATATTGTCACAAATGGTACTATTTCATCTTTTCTTATGGCAGAATAATATTGCATTGTGTATATATACCATATCTTCTTTATCCAATCATCTATCTAAGGACACTTTTAACAGTTTTTTTCCTTTCTTAAAATGTGTGTACATTTTTTTGGCACCCTCTGTACATGGTTGGCGGAGTAGTAAGAGGAACTACTCTTTATAAGGGTTCTGGGCTGTGAGGAAATCAGTGATACACAGTTCTGGTAATTGAGAATTACTTGTACTTTTGGTATGGCTTATATGAGCACCAGGACACAACAAAGGGCTGCCTCCTGCACAGGAACCTGTCCCAGAGCAGATCTAAGAGGGAACTCAGAGCTATATACACTGTGCTCTTCTAAAAGCAAATACACTCAATCATTTATTCATTTGACAATCCTTTATTGCAACTGCTATTTGCCAGGCACAATGCTCAGAGGTGGGATCATATGAAACTGCCCTGGCACAGTTGGGGGGACAGACAGTAAAGAAATAATTACAGTACAGTGTTGTCAGTGACATCATAGAGACATCACTCAGAGCACTGGGAGAATCCAGACTAAGGGCAACAGAGAAGCCTTCCGGATGAAGCAACCTAAGCAAAAGAATGAATAAAACTTCCGCGGACAAAGAGAGCAAAGTTTTGCAACGGAAGCACATGTTCAAAGAAAGGCCTTGAAGCTAGATGGAGTAAGGCAGGTTCTTGGAAATATAGTTCAGTGAAGCCAGAGTATGGAGCATAGGGTTGGGCAGGGGAGGGGAGCGGGGAAGGAGAGGGATGGCAAGAAAGGAGATTGTACAGGTGAGTAAGGCCCGTTTTTAGGAGTCAAACTTTATCCCAAGCATGATCAGGAGCCATTGAAATGTTTTTAAGCAGTACATTGACAAGTTTAAATCTGCATTTAAAAATGTTTTGATTTTCTAAAAGCAGTCTCATTGCCAGTGGGCATTATATGAAGATGTGTATTTTGGTTGGTTAATGAGCAAATCAGGTGAAATGAGGCAAAAATCTCAGGGCCTTTAACCACCTGGCAATATAATAGCATGCAAATGACCCGCTGCAGTTTTTTTTATGGGTGTATGCAGTTCAATCTTCTCCATGCATCGTCTGGCCACCCCATGATTTAGCTGATGGGAGCTGTTGTTTTCTTAACCAGAGATGAAGCAATTTTCCAGGTCCATAGAAAAAACAAAATTTTTGCCAATTTTATGCAAGGCGTAGTATCTGAGGGAAGGATGTAGCTTCAAAATAGTCTAGTTCCCAGGGAAAGGTTTTACTAACATAAATGAATGTTTCTAAATAATGTTTGGCTTGGGGACAATTAAGGGTGCAGCTTCTTCATTATATCACTGTCGCAAACACTGTTGGCTGCTTACCCCAAATGCATCCACTTTCCATCTGCACTGGATGAAGTGGCCTTTGCCTCCAGTTCCAGCGGGGTTTTTCTTGATTGATCCAGGCCAGTCATGAGAAATCTAGTCCCTAGCAAATGATTTGTTTAGGGTTGCCGATTTAACCTAGTTCTAGACCTTGAAAGCAAATATGAAATAAAATCTGTTGGAGACTTCTGGATATTGATGCATGAAGATTTGATACCTGCAAACATGTGGCCATGAGGGTTGCTTGCCAACATGCTAAGGTTGGAAGAGCAGAAAGAAAAACCTGGCTCCTTGATAACAAAATGTAGCCTTGGAATTAACTAAATGTGGAGCCTCCCTCCCTTATAACGTCCTGTTATGTTTAAGCGTCCTTTAGTTGAGGTTTGTGTTACTTATAGGCAGAAGCACCCTTTCTGATACCATCACCCTATTTGTTTATAAATCTTGTGAAAACTTGGCAGCCCACAGCAGTTGTAAGCCATGGACGGCTAATGCTACTATAGTATTTTCAGTATTGTTGTCACAGTAATAAAACTTAACATTTGTATAACAATCATCAATTTGCACAAATGCTTTTATTTCACTTGGTTCTTACAATGACCTTGTGAAGTGCGGTGTTAATATATTGCCAAATATCCAGGGTCCCAGAACAGGTACTAATCTCATGCTCACCTTGGTGGAGGTGGAGAGTGTGCTGTTTATTGAAAACCTAATAGATGTATTGGTTGTCTAGGGGAAGTTAGATGGCAACTAATAGCAAGCCATGGGAGCAAAGAGGGTGAGAGGAAAGGCCGGCCTCAGTTTCTCAGGGAGGGCCTTTAGTGGCAAGGCATGACCCTGACTCAAGACAGTGAAATGCCTGGGCTCTGTCCTGGACACTGCTTGCTTTTCTGTGGGGTGAGATCCTTCAGGAGATAAGAAGCTGAGGATGTATGATAAAAGAGTGTCCACACAGAAAGTACTGTGAAATATCAGACATACAGAGCTCCTTTGGGGTGGGTCTTGATAGAAGAGTCGCAGCACTGGTGGAAAGGGAGACCTTCCTTAGCTCAGGGAGAGCCCTGGGGGCAGCCAAACGGGCACTGGTAAATCAGTGGCTGTGAGACTAGGTCACTAATTAATTAATTCAACAAACATTTACTGAACATGGTGAACAAAACAGATGTGCCTCTTGTCTTAAAGGTGAAAGGTACATATACTCTAGTAGTGAAGACAGATAATAATGAAGTGAAAAAAGAAGTAAGGAAATATGTAATTACAATTTGTGATAACTGCTACTAAGGAGGAAGACTAGTGTATGTGAGGAAGTAATGGGGCAAGAGGGCTGCTTTATAATGGGTGGTCAGTATAGGCCTCTGTGAATAGATTACACTCAAGTTGAGGCGAGAATGATAGGAAAGAGCCAGCCATTCCAAAGGAGGGGATAGGACAGAGTGAGGGGAGGAGGTGAGAGAGGAGGTGGCAGCCATAAGGAACAGCATACACAATGGTCCTGAGGCAGGAAATAGTCGTTGTGTTCAAGGAACTGATTTTTCTAATTGGTGTGTTCAAGGAACTGATTTTTCTTGTCATTCCATAAGACTTCATTGAACTTTATTCTGTGTCTAGTATTGTCCTAGGAATTGTGTGGAATATATACATATATATATATATTCATATATATATATATGCTGGATTGTTGCTGGAGGAGGTGTGTGGAACTAAAATTGGAATGCAAAAAAAATAATGAGCTGGATTTCAATGAATAGAGGGGAGAAAGTAGGAAGCGATAATTGGAAAGAAGGGGAGTAGAAATGAACGTGGAATATATGTGGGACAGTGAAGAAAATATATTTCTGAGAATGAGAATAGTAGATAATCTTGAATTAATTTTTCCTAATTGAGGATTAATAAGCAACCATCTGAGATTCACAGGCTGCCACAACTTCAGGCACTCCCTTTTAAACTTCACTATTTCTGTTCAAACACTCACTCACATTAATTAGATCAGCCCAGTGATTCATAAAGAGCAAATAAAGTAAATATCCTGTCACTGAGACTCACTTTCAAAGCATGAAACTACTACATTTTCAGTGGCAAGTGTTCCTGACCTCCACATTCCTGTCTTATAGTCTATCCCTATTTTCATTGTGTGTGTTATAACGGTGCAGGCCTTTTACAATGTTTTACACTGTTGGGGCCTGGTACTGACGAATGTCGTTTTCCAATGCTTTGCAGACATGGCTCATTCACTCTCACCGCTCTATGGAGGTGGGGAGGGGCAGGTAGCATTGTGTCTGTGGAATGAATGAGGAAGCAGAAGGGCAGAGAGGTTAAGTGACTTGTATAAACCATACAAGGGTCAGGGGCTGCGTGTGAATAGGACTCAGACTCCAAACTTTTAGTCCCGGGCACTGTTCACCAAGCCCCCTGTCCATTGCAGGCAGCTCTGAATGTTAGAGGAAAAAAAAGAAGTAGTGTTTCATCATTCCAAATAAAGATATAAAACAGTAACATGATTTATGAAAAAGATTCATTTCATTTTGGGTGAATGTTGCAGAATACTTCAGCTATTTATTTATTTACTTACTTATTTTTCAGAGCATTCATTATACATCTTCCAGTGCCCAAATGGTAGGACATGGTAGGGGATGTGGATGGTTAGAACTTTGAGGCTCAAGAAATGAGTGACTTGTATCACGTTGCCACACCTGTCTTCCGGTTCCTACTCCTCACTCCTCTTCTGGAGAGCAGATGTCCTCAGGACCATTCCATCCAGACGTCATAGTGCTTGGTCTCTCAGTACCCCTGTCAGCCTCCAAGTTATCCTGGGAGTTTTGCTGCTTCCAGATCAGTGCTGTTTATAATATGCTGCAACTTTCTGAGGACCAAAAAGTGTAGAAAATGCCAAGTGAGAAGTGTTAGGATGGGCATGTGCTGTTGTTTGCTTTGTCTTTTTATTTGGATGCAAAATTGACTGCCGGTCCTGCTTTCTCTCTTTGCTGCTGCTTCTCCTACGCCTTCCCTCCCGACACGCAAAACCCAGCAAGATCGGTGTTCACAAAACCTTTTTTCACAAGTTAGTCTTGAAATTAAATCTCGAGTACAACGTTCCTTGAAATAATAACTTTCCCAGCACATTGTAAGAGTCTGAAAAGTAGTTATGAATGAAACTGTGTCATTTCAGCCTCCACTATTATCCTACAGTTGGGCCACTCTACAGTTGGAAATTTTTTTTTTTTTTTTTTTTTTAAAAATCTTGACCCTGCATTTTCTTTAAATCTTGACCCTATGGAGGAGTTCTAATGAAATGGTGATTTGGTTTCTGCCCCACTAGAGAGAGACAATTGAATATAAGTTGTATTAAATTCAGAGAAACGAAGACCTATCCTGTGTGGGGTTTTTGCAATAAATCTGCCTCTCCTATACATTTTTAATGACAATGTAGTTTGAAACTCAGTGTTATTCAATGCCAAATCAAAGCTGACTCATGGAGAAAAATACTGTTTGATTCTATTTAGTCCACATTTCTCTCCCCACTTTAGGGTGTCTGCCTGTGCAGTTGGGGGTAGGGTTGTATATAATACGGTCTGAATACATTCTTATAAGTATTAGAAGTATGGAAACACAGAGCCCTCCGTGACCCACAGGGCCCTCAGTTGATCACTAGTGTTTGTTGTAGGAGGAAGGCAAACATAAGCATAGAAGTGTTATTGAACAGAAACTCCTTCAAAAATGTCTCTGGGCTTTTGTTCTCGGGTTGCATAGCCCTAGGGGGCCCCCCTCCTCAGAAAGCGTACTTATGCAAGTATTAAGAACTGGCTGAGATAAGAAGTAAAGCTTAAGAGACCTTCATCATTAGCTGCTAGTGGTAGAGATTAGTGATCCTACTACAGGATTACAGACGGAAAGAGTGCCAGTGTTGGTTAATTGTTCATTAATGCTTGTAAAATAAGCCAGCTGGAGGAAAACTGACCATTGTCTGCTCGCTCAGAGTGAAACTAAATTGGATCTGCTTATCAATGGCAGTATTGATGTCAGGGGGAAAAAAGTACACATGTAAACTTCTTCGCTATGACTCCCTCTCAATTTTAAATATTTAGTTAAAAATTGTTATCCTAATAAGCAACGGTTAAGTTGTCAATGCATCTTTCTCTATGTGGCTGACCTTTATCCCAACTAAGGACTCCTTCCTTCACATGCAGGTACTCTTTTAGTTTTTCTCTGAAACAGAAAATAAAACCAATTTCTTAACAACAGCCTGTAGATACTAGTAAGTCTTATGATTTGAAGTTATAATTTTGAGATACAAGTGGACACGCCACTGAAAATTCCCAGAGAACTGTAGGCCCTTCTTCTCGCTATCTCCCTCCTTATTCCCTTCCCTCCCTCACTCAAAACCTGTCCTGCAGTGGTGGGGCTCTCCTTCCACTTCCCCAGGCAAGGCTAAATGTTTGGCCCAAAGTCACCGACTGTGGTCTGAGTTCAGAAAAGTGCTAAGTACTTTTGCCTTCTTTTGTCTTAACCTAGAACATGTCATTGTAAAGTCAGAGACTATATAGTTAACTGATTCTGAATCCAAAAATAGGGAAAATCTAAACATGTTTCCTCCAGTCCTTTTGTTTCAAGTAAGGCTTGGAGTTAGTTTATTCATTCAGAAAATTTCATCGAGTTCCCAGTGCAGCAGTGGTGAATACAATTCCTGCCCATGTTGTGTTTGCTTACAGTCTAGTGGGATCCGACAATATCTTACAAGATAAAAATGGAGGGTAAGTGTAATGAAGGGAAAGCAACGGGTGCAGGGGGAGGTTATCATAGAGGGATGTGATTTAGGTTTGGGGGTAAGCTATGGCGCCTCTAAGAGAGGTGCTGATGGATGAGTAAGGGGTAGTCAGTAAGGTCTGGGGGTAAGATGTTATAGACAAGCGTTGGAGCTTGTGTGAAGACTCTGCCGTGCGAAGGAATCTCAGTGTGTCACAGACACAGCACAAAGGGGACGCTCCTCAGAATTTGGAAACGAGTTCAGTTTAGCCATCTGCAGAGGCAATCCTCTTGAGTGGGTTTGTTGATGAGCCTAAGGTGTGAGTGTCGACCAAGAAATATGGTCTGGCCGCTGCCTCCCTCTCCTACATCTCTCCTCTTACTATTTTGCTCATTATGCTGAAGCCAAATTGGCCTTCCTTCTCGTTCTCTGATACCCAACTCAGTGTTCCTGCTGTTGCCAGCCCCTCTAAGCTCACGCACATTTTAACATCTGTTAACCCTTCTCACGATTCATTAGCTCATTCATTCAACAAATACTTACTGAGTATTTACCACTTCCCAGTCCTAGGCACCAGAGGTTTATCAGGAAATGAGAGTCAAAACCCCTTCTTTGGTTATCAGTTCTAAAGTCACCTCCTCAGAGGCATCGTTCCTCCCTATCTATTACATTGGCCTCTTTTGTTACTTTATAACAGGTTTCACACTCAGAAGCTGTCACATTTATTTGTTACACACTTGCTTTATATTTTCACCTTAAAATGGAAGCACCAAAAGGGCAGGGAAAATGCCCCTTATGTTCATCTCCAGGCCGCAGAACAGTGCCTGGCACACAGTAGACAGTGTAAATACTGAATGATCAAATATACAGGTTAAAACAAACAAACAGATTGCAGATTAGATAGCAGCTGATGTAAGGAGCTGGAAGGTAAGTAACATTTATAGAGCACTGACTGTACTTTAAGAACTGTCTATCCTTCATTGAATGCCAGAGTGGAACGAAATTGCCACATCCTACAGCCACGCCGCTGTGCTAGCTTTTAAAACCCCACTTTTATTTGCTTATTGCATTAAAAAGATTTACTGATTTGGTTGGATTTGTTGTATGATTTGCTTTATAAAAATGCATTTGCCTGATCAGTGATCAAGGCCTAAAGTTTCCTCTAATTTACTGGTTAAATAGCTATCATGCAGAATTTAAGGTCACAGCCACAGGAAATGATGCTGATATATGGTTGTCATTTTGTATTTCACCTAATGCTAGAATGAAATGTAGAAATCCCCTCTGTGTATATTTTGTGCTCTAGGCAGTTCACAGGTATTAATTTACTTCCCTTCAATGTATACAATCGAGATTAGAGGTAGACTTCCATAATAGTTACCTTTTTTATTAATTTGAAAATTGTGATGCAAAGATGATGTGACTCTTTATTGTCATGCTATTTCAGGATAGACCAAATGTGACAAGCTGAGGTTCTGCATCAGACTCATGTCAGGAATTACCAGATGAGGTGGCTTGTTCCATGGTAGATGGGCAAGTGTTGGTGTTGCTTATCCCAGCAGGAAGTTTATAAGAGGTTAAGTACATGGTTAACTTGGTGTCCAGGACTTCTTGTTCTCGTGTGGCTATTCTTCTGGACTGTTGCCGTGGTTTCTACTAATTCTTCCTTATGCCTTGCTTCTGACTTGAAAAGCCTGGTGCCTTCTCCTGCCATTCATTGGTTAGAAGCCAGGCAGCAAACGAAAACCCAGGCAGATATTCAGACAGAAATAAGGACCAAGTCTCACCTCTCTCCATGGTGCAGTGTGTTTCTTTATTGATATAAAAAATGTTTCAGGATAGTGGAATAAAATCCAGAATGCTGGTTTCAGGTTGGCCCTGTGTTGAGTCACTTAAACGCTAACCTTCAGTTGAACTGTAGTTATGAGCGGCAGCATGATTTCCAGAGACGCAGAAATGTAAGGCACTGTGCTCACACCACTACAGCTGGTTGTGTTTGCTGAAACGTGCTGGTGAGAGTGGTTCTATTATAGTTTAATGATGCTATTCAGAGAATCTGTCTTTCTTGGCCTTGGGGTTGCAAGATGAAAAGGAGAGATTCTATAATTCAGACCGAAAGAGGACTGATGGAGAATAGAAAGAGAGAGAGAGAGAGAGAGAGAGAGAGAGAGAGAGAGAGCAAGAGACCACCAAGTGTGGGTTGTAACCACCATGCTGATAAGGCTTTAATTTGGAGGATGAGGCCTGGAGGCGATGGGCCTTGGAGGGCTTGTGCTTACAAATTGCTTCTAGGGGAGCAAGTTTATCGGCCCTGACCCAGCTCTCATTGCCAGTGATGGTGGGGTTGCATAAGAGTCCAACAGATTGAAAGTGGCACTGTGTATTGTTAGAATCAGTTTTAGCAAGTTATAGGGATGATCTTAACTCCCTACACCTGGCGTCTTAAAAACAGTTTTTAAAAAAGCTTTTCCTCACCTCTTTATAACAATGACAAGCAAAACTCAGCTTGTGACCATCTAAATATATCAAACATGGTCTAAGTCTTATTTTTATATCTTCATAACACTGGTGAACAGGACTGCAGAGTCTACTTACTATCTACGTTACTCTGCACATTCGGTTCCTACAGCAGAGAACAGAGGCCCTGGGGTGAAGGAAGTAGTTTTATAGGTAAATCTGTGGATTCACCTGGTCTTTTTGCCAAGGTGTGTCACTTAAACCATTTCCTCCAGAGATACTTTCAAGTAGAAAGTACTGTCAAGATGCACAAACAAATTTAAAAAAGAGACTCTAAAATCTGAATGGTAAGATTTCCACATCTTGAAACAGATATGCTCATGAGTCCATTAAGATTTAATGGGCAGATTTAATATTTTTTAATATTTCTTTCTGGGTACTTTTGATGATTGTGAACTTTTCATCCTATCCTGTTTTGGGAATTAGTACGAAGGGGAAGAAATATATTCCTTTTTCAAAAAGCCATCCCATTTTTACCAAAGTGTGGGGAAATTTAATAGTATAGTTGAAGTTTATGAAGCTCTGACACAGAAGCAAGTGCCTAGTCTCTTAATAACCCACACATGGTCATAAGGTATGTCTGTAAAGCACAAATTGTGTCATAGCATTTTTTTTCTTCCTGAAAAACAACCTATTGACTGTCCATCACAAGCAGAAAAAGTTCCAACAAACTTATTAGATGGATTGGAACCATCAGGAAATAACTTTATTTTTTTCTACTATTTTCATCATTCTCAATGATATTTTGGGCAGATTCCACTACTTTCTTTCAGTTTTGGGCATTAAAAAGGGCCCCTTTTCAGTATTAATAAGTCCAATCCAATATACATCAAAACTTGTTTCCTATTTAATTCAAAGTGTCTCTCCTCTGCTTAGCTAAAGTCTGGGACGAATGGTGGAGGCGGTTGTCGTAGCCTTTCATTTTTCTGAATCTAAATTCTCCCTTTCTCCATTTGGATCCTCCATGGTACAGGTGGAGAGGAAGGAGAAAGGAAAAGGATACTATTTGCACTCTCGTGCACTGGGAATGCTCTGTCATGGCAGCATTCTAATGTTAACTCCATCTTCAGGGGCGCATTTATGTCCTCCTTGGAAGACTCTGTGTGGCCCTCCACATTGTACTGTGCCCTGACTCAGGAAATGCTTACCCACCTCAGTTTGCTGCCTTCCCATAGTAGACCCCTTAGCCCCTTTTCCTGGGATCACCTCTCTTAAGCAGGGATCTCTCTTGGGCGGGGTCCATTCGACATGACTGGAGCCCGGTTGCCTTGTTCAGTATCCATGGGACCCATGGGAAAGCTTACACATCCTTATGTTACAAACGGGACACTTGATTAACCACTTGCTCCTTGCTTCTTGCCTTGCCTTCACTGACAGCTCTAGCCAGCCTCAAGCAGACACCAGACTCTACTCTATCCTCACCACGTGGCCCCTGAGCTCCTGGACACATGCCTGAAGCTTGCCCAAGAATGTTTTTGAGTTCTGCTCTGATAGTAGCCATGAGAAGGCCTACCAGTTCGTATCTCCAAGTGAGCATCTGACTTGAATTTGAGAATAAAATCTGTTCTCTTGCAGGTCATTCCCAGTCTTTCACCTGTTCTTTTGGGGTCTCCTTCACTTGGCTTGAGGTGGGTATGTGGGAAGAGAAAATGTCATGGCACTCCCTACTCTTATTAATTCCTTCACTTCAAAGGATCCCCTTCTCAATAAATTTCTAGCTATCATACAGGCTATTGATGGCAACAAAGTTTGGCTAACTCTGAATGAGTCTTATATCAATGTGTCTGGCACCACACTTTAAAATGTGCATATTTATTACATTGTTCTTAATTTTAAGACCTTAGCTGACATTTGAAGACAACAGGAATAGTTCCAGTCTACCTTCAGTCTACTGGTATTTAAAATTCTTAATAATCTCTTCAGAATGTTGTTTTTCTATCACATCTCTGAACACCCCTCTCCTGCCTCATTTCAGGATCCCCTCTAATATGATTTAGCCATAACTCCCCTGCGAACTTTCCTCCTCTCCTTCCAAATGCAAGTGCTCTATTTTTTTTCTGCCTCCGTCCCTTTGTCCTTTCTTTGCTTGTTGAAGCTTTACTTATCCTTGAATGTCTTGCTCACATGTTACCTTCTCCATGAAGTCTTTGCAGCGCACACTAATCTAAGTCTCACCCATCCCAATACTTGCTTAACAAGTTTTGTTTCTATTATTGCATTCAGTGGTGTTCTCTGTTACAGTCTTCTTTGTATTAGATTTAGTTGTGTATCTGCCTGCCATACTAGATCATAAATTTCACCCCATTTATTCATTGCTATATTCATTCAAAACTATTCATTCATCTCCTAAGCACTCGAGAATGTAGTAAATGATGGCGATAAAAAAGATGAGTAAATCACAATCATTGACCTCAAGAAAGTTATTCTAGGTGGGCAGACAGAATATAGACGTGCTGAATTTTAAATGTCAATTGAATGAAGTATACACTGAGGGCTGATTAAAAGATAAAGTAGGCAAAAATCTCTCCTCCGAAGGGGCTCACTGTTTAACTTAAGATAGAAGGTCATGATTGACACTTAGAAAATATTAATTTATCTGTTCCACAAAGATTTATCACACATCTTCTCTGTGTCACGCACAGGGGTGGGCAATGAGAATATAGTAGAGAATAAGAAACATCCATTTTCACACAGCTTAACTGATAGCAAAGTGGTAAGTTTTATGAAATGGAAAAGTGTAGAGTCTAATAAAAGGCCTAATCTAGTTTAGGGGTCAGAAGGATACTTAAAAATGCTGTTAACTTTGCTTTTATTGAAATCTCATTAGGAATTTATTTAGGATACATTTGTTTATTGCCTTTATTGAGATCTTATTAGGAATTCTCGGAAATTATTCTAGAGCCGCAAAATGAGTTTAACCTCAGGCAGTCAGGTATCCATATGCACAATCGTCTCCTAACTCATCAACTTGCCCCATTGTCTTGAGAAGCTCTTTGAGACTATCTGCACTGAATCAGAGACGGTATAATCCATGTCTGTAAAAGCTTTGATGTCATCTGTTTCTAGCTCAGAAAAGTAAATATGTTGATTAGCACAGCCTTCATTCAATATCCATACTAAACAATCTCATCAGAGCCAACACTACATTTTAAACATATACATAAAATGATCCTAGCCTATATGCATTGTTAGTAAACAAAAAAATATCCTTCGAGTCTTCATAGTGTCATCCAGTCTTGCCAACAGTAGGCCCTCAGTAAATACATTAACTCTAATTCATTCTTAATTGAAATGTCTCTCCAGTGTTATAAAATTGGAAACCTGTCTCTTCCACTGATCAGGGGCTATCACAGAAACTGCTGAAATAATCTCAAGAATAATTCTGACAGAAAATGCTAATTTTAGAGAAAAAGAGCAAATATTTGGATATGCCAAGTTCAATACTTTTAGGTGCTTATTTTAATTTTAATAACTAATTTATAGGCGAGTGGAGGCACGCCTGTGCATGTACACCTGTATATGCTCTTGTGGCCATGAAGCAGGGATTGGTAACATGCAGAACAGTTCTTTGTGGGAAGTACAGACATTTTTAGTGGGTGCATCTGACAATACTCCAAATCTGTAAACCCTCACCAAGAATGACTATGTTTCCGCTAGCTTACCATGAGTCGTAAGAGTGAGGAGCGTCCGTTAAGAAGAATATTGTTTCCCATGGGTTCTCAAAACACTTGAAGAATGCCTGCAATGTAGAAGTAGAGAACATTAACCACAAATGTGTGCTTTTTTTCTGAAATTGAAGTTTTTGTCTTTTAGAGCAATCATTCTTTCATATATGCATAGGCAAATCCACAAGTCTGTTTCAGAAATAATCTCTGTGAATAAATAGCTAAAGAAATAAGTTGGAGGAGCTCAAATGGTCTCTCAAGAAGAATCTAGCTCTGATTTTCCCAGCATGCACATGAATGACGCTATTAGGATGACTTTGATAAATAATGCAGTAGGTCTCAAACTTTTTTTCGAGGAACACTAAGTCTGTGGGATCTTAATAGGTGCTATGTCTCCTCCCATTTCCCCACCCCAAAAAAGGATTCATTGGTCAAATGAATTAATTTTGGAAACAGTGAGTTAAAGTAAAACAAATTTGTATTCTTATAGCCTTTAAAATCTAATATGCTTTGGGAATTCTCCAAGTGTCTGGATAGTATGAAGCATGTTCCCAACACATAGAACATAGGGTCCTGTGACCAGGACCAATGTTCCGGAGAACACATTTTGGGAAAGACTAATGTATTAGGTTGGTGCAAAAGTAATTGCGGTTTAAAAGGTTCAAAATAATGGCAAGAACCGCAATTACTTTTGCACCAACCTAATAGTAAGTCTTTTCCATTTCTTATATCTAGGATAAGCTACTTCAGATTAATTTAGTCTAGCTGTAGACTTGAAGGGAATGCCAGGCATCCATTATTGCAAGTAAATGGGTATAGCATTTATTAGTCATTTAGAGTTGTCCCTGTGGCACCTCCAGTTCACTGTGCTAAGCACTGGGGATAAAAATAAACAAGAAACTTTGTAAAGAGACTATGGTCTAATTTGGGGAATGATGCAAACATCAATCATCTCAATATAATGATGTAATTGCCAGGACTGAGGCATACCTGAGATAGCATGGGAGCCCAGAGAAGGGATGCTTAGCCCAGCCTGAGTATTCAGGGAAGACTTTCTGGAGGAGGTCATGCCATAGCTGACTCTTAAAAAAGAGTAAAAGTCAACCATGTGAGGGAGGGGGGAGAGGAGGCTTCCAGGTAGAACATCATGACCATAAGTGTAGTTGAGGGGGCCTGAGGAATACAAGCATTTGATTTTTTTTTCAGTTATCACATTTTATATTTCAGAGAAGAGACATTAAGGAGTCATGCCATAGGTTTATTTACAAACATATCTAGTATGTTGAGTTCAACAGTTTGATCCATTTTTCAAAAAGTCTGCATCTCTTAAAATGGTCCTCTTCATATCTGTTTCACGGATTAAGTAAAACATCCTTATCTCTTAAGCAGTCGGTGTCTTACTACAAAGAAAAGTGTGGCAAATCCAGATCCAAAGGACAGAGTCATCATAACCAGCATTGGCCACTTGTTTCCCACTGAAAATGTCACGTTCTTCCCTGCGCCCTCCTCCCAGAGGCTCCTCCCAGAGGGCCACAGAGATGGTGAACCTCCCCATGCTCGGGCCCAACATAGCGCTGTTGGGAGGCACACAAACAGTGCAGAGACCAAAAACGGAGGAAATGCTATAAGCATTTGATTTTTGATATGACAGAGAGAAGCATATTTAAAAAAGTGTATTGCTTTGGAAGAAAAGAATAATATTTTGGAGACGGGAGGGCTGGCAAAGTGCTTGGGATACAGCACAACGACTTCGTTTAGCCACACAGATAACGCTCAGGCCACCACCAGCATCAACCTTGGGGTGACCTTTAGATGGAGGAAAGTTTTTTGTTTACTATATAAAAGCAAAACACATCTAAAAGGGCCTCAAATAACTAAATTTGGGTCTGCTGCAAAAGAAAAAAAGAACAATGATGGTCTTCTAAAGCCAAGAGGGGCTTCTGAGAGGAAGATCACACCTTTCACTCTATCTCATTATACTGTAGCCCGTGGACTGAGGAGAAATGCTTCTCCGGGTAGCAGCTCATTAACAAAAGAAGAACTCTGACATTAGCTACAATGTTGCTGGATGTGGCAGGTGGTGTGAGGACAAGATAGTGCTGTCAAATTGGAGTGGGAGCCCTCCAGCCTCATGCTTTGCTTTGTATACCGGTTTATGCAGCATAGACTTAACTGCTAAAAAGAGTCGTTGATGAGGAAAACATACTTGAAAAGTATAGGTTACTATTTTGTGGACTGAAACAAGCTATGGCACTCTATGAAAAAATTTTCCTTACACTTAGTGCTTATAAATATCCCGATCTATTATTTGACTTTATCTTAGGCCATTTTGGTTACACGTAGCTGACTTTCTCCTTATTATTTTTTTTTAATCTCCAGACTCTCTATTTGATACCTTTTCTCTGCCTAAAAAAATACGCCAGGGCTTCTCTATTGGGGAAAAAATGAAAAACAAAACAAAACAAAGCAAAAATAAAGTAGAGCACCTGAAACCAATTTAAAAAAAAATGGAAAAAAATAAATAAATAAAGTAGAAACAATAAGAAACTATTTCCCTGACCCAAGAACCCTTTTGAGTTTCTATATACCCTTCTCTCTTTCATCATCACATCCTTGTGAAATTGGGTGTTTTTTTCACTGCTCATCACTTTGAAACCAACCACGCAGTCTCTAAACATTTGCAATATAGTTTCATTAGGTTGATGCAAAAGTAATGCATTTTTTGCAATTATTTTTAACCTTTTAAACCACAATTGCTTTTGCATCAACTTAATAGTTTCCAGCCCTGTGAGAGACAACTCTCCCAAAGATCTTCAATGACTTCCTGTCAGTAAATCTAATAGCCATTTAGTTTTTTCCCCAGTGTTTATTCTCCTTATTTTCCCCATGTACATGTATATAGTACCATTGATACTACGGTATTCTTCAAACTCGCTACTTTTTTGTCTTTGGTGATATAGCATGTTTCCCCAAAAATAAGACCTAGCCAGACAATCAGCTCTAATGCGTCTTTTGGAGCAAAAATTAATATAAGACCTGGTATTATATTATATTATATTGTATTGTATTATATTATATTATAGACCCAGTCTCATAGTAAAATAAGACCCGGTATTTATTATATATTATATTATATTATATTATTATATTATACCTGGTCTTATATTATAGTAAAATAAGACCCAGACTTATATTATATAAAACCAGGTCTTATAGTAAAACAAGACCGGGTCTTGTTTTAATTTTTGCTCCGAAAGTTGCATTAGAGCTGATTGTCCGTCTAGGTCTTATTTTGGGGGCAACAAGGTATATACACACACCTGGTTTTCCTTCTAAGGATTTGTGTGAGAATCCCAGATCTGCCACTTACTGTGTTACTTGGGACACATCATTTAACTTTTATGAGGCTCAATTTCCTCTCCTCTAAAAGGAGAAAAGGATAATACGTACTTAATAGAGTTGACTCAAAGATTAAGATTAGGCAACCTATGTAATATCTTTAGCACAGTAGTAGGTACTGAACAAATATTAGTACTAGTACCCCCTCTTCCCACTTTTCTGAACTACTTTGCTAACTCATTCTCTGGATCCTGTACTTTGTACTCCTTAATGTTGTTATCCTACAAGGTTCAATTCTTGGCCTTCTTCTCTCTGTTCTTTTCCTTGGACATCACAGATATTTACTGCTTTAAGCATTACTTATATGATTGACAGCCCCCCACCCCCCGGCAAATGTATATACTCTTAACTTCTCTCCTTGCTATTCATTACACACCTTCGTGTGGATATCCCACTGTCACCTCACAGTTAGAGTGTCCAAATGAACTCACATTTTTCTCCCGTGTCTCTTATTTTTTGTTAATAACACTGTCATCACCCTAATCGCCAGGTTAAAAATCTCAGTACTGTCTTTGATCTTCCCTCTTTTTTGTCCCTCCAACCAGTGGGTGAATCCCATAGATTTCAACTCTACAATATCTTTCAAACCTCGTGACTTCTCTTCAGCTTTCCTGTCATTATCCTGCTAAAGGCACTATTATTGCTGTTGTAGGCACTCAGCTCGTCTCCCTGCTGTCACTATTTTCCCACTCCATTCAATTTACACACATATAAACAAGTTGTATTACTATATGTTGCTGTGCTTGCCATCCATCTCTCCATGCAAACCCTTTCCTTGTTCTTCATTGCTTAAGGAGTCCAGATTCTTTATTTAATCACTTTCTTGATCTGACCCCAACTTAAATTTACAGTCTTATCTCCAATTTCTTGTATTGCTCTGTTTAAACTGAACTACTTATTTCTCCCATGTTCTCTTTCTCTTCTGGGCTGACTCTTTGGTCTGTGTTGCCCTTCAGTCTCTCTCTCTCTATATATATATATAAACGCTACCTGTTCAAAAGCTTCCACTTGCGAGATCACAAAAGTCAACTGTGGCTTTATTGATCCCCACAACTCGATGTAATCTTTTCCTCTTCTAAACTCCTATGGTGCTTAGTATCTGTGTCTATTTTATGGCATTTCACGTGTCATCCATAAGGAATCAATGAAAGAATTTGTATGTATTAAGTTGTAGGTGAGGCAGTTGAGATACAAGGGACTTGATTGCTATCTATCTACACAGTATGTTAGGAGCTGGCAAACTATGAGGGGTAATTTGGCCCACCACTTGTTTTTATACAACTACGAACTAAGAATAGGTTTTACATTAAACATTTTTAAATTCTGGTAAAAAAAATACTCATAACATAAAATTTGCCATCTTGACTATTTTTACGTGTACACTTCAATAGTGTTTAGTACATTCACATTGTTGTGCAACCAATCTCCAGAACTTTTTTCACCTAGCAAGACTAAAACTCTGTACCCATTAAACAACTCTCCATTTTCCTGCCCTCCCCATCACCCCTGGCAACCACCATTCTACTTTCTATGAATTTACTGCTTTAGGTAACTTATGTAAGTGTACCTCAGGCAATATTTGTTATTTTTATGGCTGACTTATTTCACTTAGCCAATGTCCTCAAGATATATCCATGTTGTTGCAAAAGGCAGGATTTCCTTTTTTTAAAAGGCTGAATAATATTCCATTATTATTCCAAACAATGTATTGAATATTATGTGTTCCAAACAATTTTGTTAATCCTTTCATCCATCAATGGATACTTCTATCATTTGCCTATTACAAATGGTGGACAAATATCTCTTTGAGGCCCTCTTTTCAATTCTTTTGGCTATATACCCAGAAGTGGAATTGCTAAGTCATATAGTAATTCTACTTTTAATTTTTTGAAACACCATCACACTGTTTTCCATAGAGGCTGTACCATCGTACATTCATATCAAATGGTGCGAAGGATTCCATTTTTTCCACATTCTCACCAACATTTGCTATTTTCTTCTTTTTCTTTTTTTGATAATAGGTATCCTAATGAGTACAAGGTAGTAGTAGCTCATTGTGGTTTTGATTTGCGTATCCATAATAATTAGTGAGGCTGAACATGTTTTCATGTGATTGTTGGCCATATGTATTTCTTCTTTGGAGAAATGTCTGTTCGAGCATTTTGCCCATTTAAAAAAAGCTTTTGTTGTTGATTTGTTAGAATTCTTTATATAGTTTGGATATTAACCCCTTATAGGATATATGATTTGCAAATATTTTCTTCCATTCTGTAGGTTGCCTTTTCACTCTGTTGAGTATGTCCTTTGATTCACTCTAGTTTTTAATTTTGATGTAGTCAATTTATCTATTTTTACTTTTGTTGCCTGTGTACATTATAAATGGTTGAAGAAAATCAAAAGAAGAAGAATGTTTTGTGATGCATGCATATTATACAAAACTCGAATTTAAAGGTCCTTAAGTAAAGCTTTTTGGAACATAGTCATGTCCATTCATTTATGTATTGTCTATGGCTGCTTTCATGTTACAAGAGCAGAGTTGAGCAATTAGGATAGAGATTGGCTTGCAAAGCCTAAAATATTTTCTATCTGACCCTTTAAAGAAAAAGTTAACCTATCCTGTATTAGACCATAGTTTTTATCTTGTTTTGTTCAAGGTTCCAGTGCATCATTTTGGGTAGATTACAGCTTGGTGACAGGAGACCCACTCACTCATCCCATGATGTATTTAGGCAGCAGGGTAAAACTTAACAGAAGTGAGGGGGCCACATAGCACAGATACTGAGGCCTTGGAGGGTGTCTCTTAACCTAAAGGGGCACACTGATCTTAGAACTCTGCATTTCCCAGAGGTGAGAAAACTGCTGAAGTCTTGCTACAACACTACCCTTTTACATGTGGGGCATACATTACCATCCTGGAAAAACAAAACTGACAATCAATGTGCTACTGTAAAAGGCAGTTTTTATAAGCACAGAGGTATCCTGCTTCTCAACCAAACTCGACATTAAAAAGGATATATCCTAATTAAGTGGAGAAAACAGAGTCTGAGTCCAGGCGTCACTGACCAAAATCATTGCTATCAGCTTTTCTGTGTCCTGGAGAGTGATTCTCTGGAAGATCTTCCTTCCGCCCCACGCCCACCATTTATCAAATCCTTTAGGTAAAAGTTTTAATGCTAAGTTTGGTCTGAGGCCCATAATCAAAAACTACTTACCTGTACCTGGACACTCCAATTCTTTCTTATTTCTTAGAAAATGTGTACTTGTGACATTGGGGCTACATAGGTTGCTTATCTTGGAAAACAAAGCAGATGCCCAACACGTTAGTAAGTGTTGTTGATTGTAAGCCACATAATTCACTCTGTCTCCTTAAAGCAGAAAAATATTTATTAAAATATATGATGTAGCTCACAGAATCTCCAAGAGGGCCAGAGAACTGTGTAGCCTGGGAAAGTGCCCAACCACCTTGTGGAACTGTTCTAGCAAACGCCATGGCAGGCTGCCCTCCATTTAGCACTGATTGTTCTGAAAGCGAACCCCAGAAGTTCTGCTCCAGCCACCAGACAAGAATCAACACCTTTTCCACAGTACTTTATAGAGGATCATATCTTCCCATGCATAACTGTCTCTTCATATCGCTTGTTTCTGCATTCAGGTTTATCATAGTGGTGAAACCTACATCACAGTCCTTAACCATCACTGCAAAGGAATCTGGGGAAGTGCAGTGTTTAGCTTTCCAGCCTTTGGGACAGAAGAATGGAAACAAAAAGGGGAATGGAATGGCTTTAATTAAAGCAATCTACCTATCTGTCACATCTAATGTTTGGAATTCTTTATCATTATCATTATAATCTCAAATACATAAATGATCTTAACCGTATAAGAGAAACTCACACAAGCACTAACTCTGCTCTCTTGGCACTTTAAATCAAGATTCATAAACACGAACACAGATAAGCACATACAGACAAGAGAAACATAAATTGTTGATAGATGATCTAACATTGTCAAGTATTAAGCACATTTGAAAACTAGGCTTATAGACAGAATTGGGAGGAAGTTTGGATCTCTTTTTGGAGTTCTGAAAGAAAAATCTGTGGAGGCAATGGGATTTCAGAAAATGTTTGGCTAATGGAAGAGCATGCTGGAGAGCATGAGGGGTATATGAAATAATGGAGCATATAACAAGCAGGACTCAGAAATAAGCCTCAGAGGCTAGAGCTCAGGATTGGGCCAATGAGGAGCAATGGGAAAAGACTGGGGAAATAGAATGCCTTCAGGGAAATGTAATTTTTTAAATGTCTCAGAAACATGCATGCTACCTATCTTCTCTGAGAACTGATCAAGTTGCTTGATTCTGTAGGGAACGAGTTCTCTAGCAGTTAAGAAGAGTAATATTAATATGTGATGGATATTTCCAACACACTGTCATTTAAGCAGCCCCCTGGTTTTGGATTCATTGTGCTTAGAGATGTGTGTTTATTATTCAGTTTTGCCCCCCCCACCCCCCCGGGATGAAAGAGAACATGATCTCATCGCATACCAGCTACCCTTCTGTATGCTCTTTTTCAGATTTTGCAGCCACATTTATCGAGTCCTTTGTGGCTTTCTACATCAACCCTTTAGCTGATCATGTTCAGCTCAGTAGGGGCAGTTTGGGCTTCATCTCCTGGTAAGTGCCTTGGTGAGTGTTAGTTGAGCCTTTGGCATGCTTGTAAGTGCAACAGCAGCAATGAGGAAACAAGATGGTAGATGCACTATAAGAAATTAGTAACAGCAAGCAAGACCTCCTGTGTTTGTTTGGTCCTGGACCGATTCTGTATGTAAATCACAAAAGGGACCCTTAAGAAGCATCCCATTGAGGATGGGTAAAATGTTTGATTTCCTTCCCCGGATATGTAAAAACAGAGCCCCATTATTCCTCCTCCATTTCCTATATTTCATCATGTTTTTCCCCACAACGTCTACTCAGTAATTTTTGCTTTTGTTTCTGTTTTCTGATTTTGGCCATTTCTTTTGCTCTAGATCAGGGGTGTCCAAACTGCGGGGCGGGCCCAGCTGCGGCCCATGATCCGTTGTTAATTGGCCCGCAGCAAATTCCAAAAATACATTTAGTTTACTTAAATAAACCAGGTGAGGCAATATGTACTTCACCTCAAGTGAGTGGCCTGGCTGTTTGTGTATTTTACCGCATATGGCCCTTGGTGAAAAACGTTGAAAAAAGTTTGGACACTCCTGCTCTAGATGATTATAAATCTAAACTGGGTTGAGAAGAGTAGGGCTATTTTAAAAAGGTTCACAGACAAGCTACTAGTCCTTAAACTGTTACTGATCTGAGATGGGATAAAGAGCTGGCTCTACAATGTAAATCTACTATGTTACTAATCACACTGTTTAGCTCAGCTGGCATTTATTTATTTATTTTTTGGTAGCAAAACTTTCTCAATGAAGAAAGCAGTGCATTGATGTACTTTTTGATGCAAGTTCCTTGTCTTGTTGCAGACTGGCATTTGAGTTAACACTGAAGTAATGTAAATCTGTTTTTCCCCCCCAGAATTTTCTACAAATGTTAGGCCATCATGAATATAAAATGACAACTCAGAACCTACCGTGTTTCCCCGAAAATAAGACCTAGCCAGACAATCAGCTCTAATGCGTCTTTTGGAGCAAAAATTAATATAAGACCCGGTCTTATATTGTATTATATTATATAAGACTGGGTCTTATATTATAGTAAAATAAGACCGGGTCTTATATTAATTTTTCTCCAAAACACGCATTACAGCTGATTGTCCGGCTAGGCCTTATTTTGGGGGAAACACGGTATATTACTACATTAATTACTTTGGACTCTGTAAAGCATTATTTTATTTTAAAAGAGACTCAACCCCAAAATACTCTTTAGCGAGAATGAGATAAAAAGTCAAAGGAATTTCAATGTGTTGAGCAAAGACATTGAGTCAAAGGCAATCTACTGAGGTCAGGAACTCTTCTTTTTTTTCTTTTAAAAAATTTTTGCACATCCTGCCCGACATAGCATCTCACAGAGGTACCTGCATAAGGTAGATACTCACTAAGAGTTTGTTGAATGGACCGCTCTCTTCTTCACACTAAACTTCTTCTGCGTCTTGTTTAAGGAAAATAAAACTAGCAAAGTCTTTGCTCTAGTTCCTGGAGAACGTTGGGGAGCGTGCAGTGACTGTATCTCTGATAATGCCTCTTCACCTGTTGCTGGGGGGATGGCTGATGGGTCCTGTTTCCCCTGCAGAGGAATCTTTGTTTTCATTATCCTCTCAGTGTAAGAGAGACATTTCCATCAGAAAATTTTGCAGTTTTCTCTTTCTAACGTTTAACTTCCAAGCAGGAATCACAGGTTCCCTTAGCCCATCTTTTACACTTTCTCCAGTGATTTTTAAAACTTAAAATCAACATGCTTGAAATTCTGGAAGTTCTTTTGAAAAAACACAAACTCTAGCAGAGTGGAAAATAAAAAAAACACACACACACAAAAAACTTGACAAAATAAAATAATCAATTGCAAGTTGGTGAACCTTTAAAGAGTATTAATTCAATCGGATAAACTGCAGTTAAATAACTTTTATCAAGCAAACTGGGTTAGATGGTTAAAAGCAAGGAAAAAAATTCTGAAAACATACAGTGGGTAGTAGTTTATGTGTCAAGAAAACTGAGAGAATTTTTGAAGCTCTGATGTCTAGCAGATAGCACTTAAATCATTTTTCTCCAAACTTCAGTCATAATACTTCAAAGAGTTATAGCCATAATACAAATTTTTAGACTAAGAAGTGGTGTTTGAAGTTATTTTATAGGATTTTGCTGTAAGGGCTCCAATTGATTTGCAGTAAGATAAAAGAAGAAAACTTTATTTTCGAAGCTTTGTCGGAAAAAGCTTACCTTCCATTGGTCATTCTGCCAATATGCCTACAGGGCGTGATGATGTACATCCTGATATTATATGCCTGTATGAACTGTGCTGGGTTTATAGCTCCTGCTGTTTGTGTTATGGTTAAAATCTGTCACAAAACTGGTGCTGATTTATTAAATGTTTAATGAAGGGAGACAAAAACTTCAATAACTACAAACAGAGAAGTAGAACATCACATTAAAATATAATAATTCACATTACGTTTCTATTTTTCTTCCCAATTTTCACTTGTTAAAAATGATAAGGGCACATTTGGAAATCAAGACAGCATAAAGGGACAATTGAGAAGGACCTACGATGTTAACAAATGATATGCTTTAGTTTCATGCTTGCTTTTTTCCCCCTTCTCCATAAGAGAGAAAGAAAAATAAAAAACTGTTCCAGAAAAGCTGAGAATATGCAACTCTTGCTTACTAATATCTTCTCTGTTAAATTTTCTATTACTGGTATACAAAATACTTCACTATCCATGTAAAAATAGGGGAGTAATTTGAAGTGTGGACTTAAATGTTCTATATCTCTTTTATGGTATTTTATTTAAATATTGCTCCAATGTACTTTCCCCAGTTCATAAGTATGAAACAGTAAGACAATCATAGGCATGTCTGAAATTTTGTTTTTAAAATAGATTCTGTTTTTCCCACTCTAGAATCTGAGATGCCATTTTAATTGAGTAAAGGGGGTTTCATATTGCTTATCTCACTGCTTGTATGTCCCAAGGTAATGTCCATTCTGTGTGTGTGCGTGTGAGTTGCCATTTTCATCACATTATTATATTATACATACTTGTATTAGTCCCCTCTCGCTATATATTTTACCTCCCTTCTTTCCCGCCCTCTCTCTCTCCTCTAAACTATTTAATGGCTTTGCAGTATCAAGTGATTCCTTATGTTTATTGATTCTGATTTACTTAGTCTTTATAATACAGATTTATAGACTAAGTGAAGATGGAATTTTGAAAATGCAGAAATATTGCAATATGACTATAAGAACATCCAATAAAATTCCAATATGACTATAAGAACATCTTGTTTGCCTTAAAATTTCTAACAGGTCTTGCCATTTATATTATCTGAAACAGCCTGGCATACTTGAGGGTCATTTCTCCATGGGCTTGGTTGATATGAACTCAAAACATAGTATCCAATAAAATAATTAAATGATTTCTTTGGGAGAGAAATGCCCTAACAATTGGTTGATTGGCTGATTTTTTCACTTTTTAACTGTTCTCTCTCACATTTAATAGATACAAACTGCATAGTGACTCTATATAGTTTTAGCTTATAAAGCTTTATTTTATCCATCCATCCATCCATCCATCCATCCATCCATCCATCCATCCATCCATCCATTTATTCATTCATTCATTCATTCACAAAAGAACTGAATAGCTACCTTTCATGTCCTATAGAGAGCACTGGAAAAATAGCAATGAGAAAGCAGATATGGTCCCTGCCCTCCTGGGATTTACGGTCTAATTAAGGAGATGACAAACCCAAAAACAATTAAAAGTTGCTGTAAGTTCTATGAAAGAAGCAAAGTATTATTATAATAATTTGGAGTTCCTTTAGATCGATTGAAATAGGGTGATTCATGTTACATCACAAGGGCTGATAATTGAATCACAAAGTGAATCATCACATAATTATATTTGACTAAATAATAAGTAACTTTTATGAGTTTCATTATTTCAGTTATCTTAGCATATTAAAGAAAATCAACCACACAGCAATCTGGCTAATTCAGCATTTAATGATTTAAGAGCTATTGGATCAGGTTTAAATTTTTTCTTTTTCTTTTTTTTACAAATTTTGTGACTGTTTCTTATTAGAATCAATATTTCTTGATATTTTAAAGTGTCACCATTTCCAAGCAAATCGACTTTAACTAAAATTATTGTTACTTAAAAATTAAAACTTGAACTACTCACCATTTAGAAATCAACCTTGGAAATCACTTTAAAGCAATAATGAGTTACTACATTTTGTTCTCCAACTCTTCCCCAAAGGCAGAACTACTTACTATCTATAGTTTGGATCTAATCTAATCCAATTTAATCTAATCTAATATACTGAGGGGTGGGTGCCAAAAAAATTGTATATAAGTGAACACTTTGGTCAACATTACTCAAGCCATAGTTCGCCGTAATAAGAAGTGTCTGGATGCTGATGGTAACCACTTTGAGCATCTCTTGTAGTTGGAGAAGTCAAATGTGACTTGTATTCATCTTTTGTCATTGGTATATATTGAGTATTATAATTTTAATAGTTTTTTTCCTTTCTTAAAATGTGTATACATGGTTTTGGCACCCTCTGTATATGTATATATTTATAAATCTCACACTTGGAAAAGTGCTTTGGTCATCATGTGAAATAGCTAATTTGCTTATCAACTGAGGAACAGAGTGATGGAGTGGGATAATGCGTGACTGTTTTTGTAGGCCTGGTTTCTAACACTGACTTCACTGCAACTCTGAAAAACTGTGAGGAAGCAAATTCATTCAACTCAACAAATGCTCAGTAAGAGTTTATTTAGGGCAAATCTTTACACAAGTTAATGTATCATTAAGGACATTACCATTTATTTAAGAGGTGAAACAATTTCATTAATGTATGATGGCATAAAACAAATCATAAGGAAGTATCAACTAGGGATTATCATTGTTAAAATGATATATAATTCATAGGGAGATGAATAAATCTAAAGGGTTCCACACAGCAGCTAGCATGCAAAGTGGGCCTTGAATGTAGATAAAAGTTCAATAAGCAAAGATGGAAAAATGGAGGTTTCCTGGGAGAGAGCAAAGGAATGGAGGCAGGAAAGTGCGCGTCAACTTCAGTGACTTGGAACTGTATACATAGCAGAATAAAATTTTTAACGTCTCTTCTCCCCTAGTATTTTAGTATTCTCTTTTTCTCCTTGTGTGTTTAAATTAAAAAACTGGATTTTGATTCTCCTCTGACTCGAGTTGTCCTGCACCAATGCAAGGGAGTACAGGATCAACTTTGATAAAATGTACCACACTTAGATGCTCAATAAATGCTTGTCCAATCAATGAATAAAGGAATGAATCTCTAGTCCCCATCCCCTCCACCCCTGCTTTCCAATTTCTTCTTTTTGGCCCTGAGAAATCAGCAGCTCACAGGTCTTAGAAGCGGGAAAATAATTCAGAAAAGTCATTTTAAAGTGGGACCTCTTAGCTCTCGGTCCCAGTGAAAGGTACCTCATTTGTGACAGCTTCAGGTGATGCTAAAGAAGGATCCCTGCCTTGTTCCTGAGGTACTTCTCAGTGAAGCTGAGAAAGTTTACAGTTCATCACGTCTCTTTCCTTTGTCACTGCCTGTGGCTACTGTGGAAATAGCTAACGATGCTACAGGGATAGCAAGCTAGCCAAGGGGGAAAACAAAGGCAATTGTCTTGGGAAACTTCTATTTCACTCATTTAGGAAAAAAGAGACCTCTTGCTTCCTGAGGTTGCAGGGTGACTTTCACCTGGATTCTCATTCAGTCAGCCTGGTTTCATAGCCGCCACATGTTTGACAGGATAATTCTGCACCATCGTAATATAGCAGGCACACATGCCCAGGGAAGCCAATGACACTGAAAAGATTATTTTTTGTAATAATTGTACACTATTGCAATGTTTCTAAAAATTTTAAATCATTTTTGTTTGCTTTTACTTTCCACTCAAAAATGGTTTCCACCATATTTAGTCACATTCCACAAAGAGTGGATTTGAGAAATTATAGACCTTGGTGATGGTTATCCCTAGCCTTGGCATTCATATCAAGGTTCCTGTCCTGCCAGCATGTTACAGTGCTGCCAGGAAAGGCATTTGCTGTTTGCCCTTATCTCTGTGGGGTTCTCACCGAGCACCACTGAGAACAGCTTATTCTTCCATTTCCTTTTCTGACAACATTGGGGTTTTGAGTGGATGCATTGCCAGGTTTTCTCATACTGAGTGCCATACTCAAACAATTGGAGCTAAAGACACCCTTTCATATTATACTTTGGCACACATTATTGGTATGTGCACGTACTTTTATGCCTTATTAGGAGGTGGAATTTTAGAAAGGCGTCACACTGCTTTTAAATACCATCTGTACTTCACAGATTTATCATAATAATCACTCAAGACAGTAAAATTTCCACTTTAATTTGCTTAGCAGTCATAGAAGGCAACACATGTGAATGGTTTCTCTGAATAACCTGTTATTGTTTTGTTACACCCATGTATTACCCTTCTCAGAAAAGGAAGGAATCTATAACAAGACAGCTTGTTGAGCCTGCTAAATGAGAAAAAATGGAGCTTAATTAAAAAATCTATCTTTGCAATAAGGGAATTATATTTGTGTGTGTGTGTTGTGTGCGTGTATGTATGTGTGTGTTCTTTCTTCATTATAAATGTTTCATACTTGTATCATTATTTGCAAGCATGACGAATGACATGCTGGGTTTCACAGCATAACCTACATCGCTGTATTTTATTTTGTCTCTGTCAATAGAAAAATGTAACAGACAATGGTTGACCAGCTATTTTAGAAATCCAGAGCAACATTATTAAAATCAGAAACACCCACTGCTGGGATAAGAATGCAAATGTATGCACCAGTGTTCTTCTTGCTTAGTCCACAGGACATCTAGTGGTAAGCGGTGCAGTAGCAGCAACTCACTGAGGCCCTGTTAGCATTTCCTGTCACAAGTACCTTTCCTTAGGAATGCCAGTCTTTTCTGTATTGCACTTTTGGGGAAACAGAAAACTAGCCATCTGTCCCAGCTGCAAATTTTTTTAATGGAAAACAAGTACAAGGTCATCAGCCAGATTTAAATAATCATATGGCATCTATATAATTTGAGTGGAAAGAGGACTTTGAAAGAAATGTATGCATAAACTACAGATTATCATGAAAGCAACAAGTTTTGAATTTTGATAATGTGGTGTCATTCTCATGGGGGTAACTTCTCTTTCTGGACATTGTGATGGACTTTATAAATGATTTCATTTTTTAAATTGTTCTCAGAGTTTTGTTTTCAAAATTTCTACTCCTTCTTGGGTACTTTTTATAAAATAATACAAAACAATAAATGTATTTTATGTAGTTATTACTACTTATTGAGATTTTTCCTTCAAATATTCATGAATATTGCCTCTAATTTTCTTTCCAAAGTGCACTTTTGGTATTTAATATGTAGGTAAAAATGGGAACTCTAGGAAACGAATGACATATTGCAATAAACAATATCTAGTAGGCAAGGCATTTTCTTTTGTGTAAATTGCAAGAATTTTGTTTTCCAAAGAGATTTTGGAAATAAATATGATTACATTCCTTTAATAGCCTTTAAAACTGATATCTAAAATAATTATAGACACAAACTCCTGTGATGTGGCTATTAGGAGGTTAATTAGGTAATAATGAATAAAGTGCCATAGGTTACTGTAGAGTTAGCACAACTGGATTTGTTTCAGCATGAAATAAACGAGTGTTAAAAATGTAATCTTTATGTGCTAATATACATGGGCAAACCTTGTTAATTATTGCCAAAAGATTCTTTCTACTTTTCAACACTAACAAATGGGTAATTCAGAAATAGATTGTTTTGTAGTTATCCACGCAGATCAGTTTGACAAAGTCCAGAAGACATGTGAAAACTATTAGCGTGATACTATGAATACTTATGGTCTATAACAAATCAGTTGTATATATTATGGCATGGGACATTGGTGTCTTAAATAAGTAGGGCTTATTTTCAGTTTTTTGACATTTATGTTCTAGTAAAAGTCTGTGTATAAAAGTATATATATGAGGTGTGACAAACATATGGTGATATTTAAATTTAAAAAATTATTACAGTAAAAGACACAGTGCCATTAATCTTCCTCAAAATACTCCCCCTCACTTCAAATACATTTATCCCCTCATTCTGGCCTTATTATGTTGAGATACTTTCCATCTATACCCACCCACTTTATTGAGAGTTTTTATTATGAATTTTGTCAAAATTTTTTTTCTGCGTTTATTGACATGGTCATGTGATTTTTACCTTTCATTTTGTTAATGTGATATATCACATTGATTGATGGATTAATGTTGAACTATCCCAGAATCCATGGAATGAATTCCACTTGATAATGGTATATGATTTTTTTACTATATTGTTGAATTTGATTTGCTTAAATTTTATTGAGGGTTTTTGCATCTATGTTCGTCATGGATATTGGCCTGAAATTTTCTTTACTTGTGGTGTCCTTGTTTGGTTTTGGTATCAGAGTAATGCTAGCCTCATAAAATGAGTTTGGAAGCGTTGCCTCTTCCTCTATTTTTTGAAAGAGTTTAATAAGAACTTAGCTTTTTTCTTTTTTTTTTTCAGCTGATAAAACTTTATTGAAGAGAGCTTTTGGCACAACGGGTTTGCTAATATTTTACCCTGAATTAATCAGGCTTATATACCCGGTCACAAAGGTCCTACTTCCCTGCATGTGCAACTCTGTCTAAAGGAGCAGAGACTGTTTTGATAAGTTTATCACTTGGGCGACAGAGCAGATGAGAATGCACCTTCCTTGCAGATAGGCAGAATTGAAGAACAGAGAAGAGTAGGGCTGAGCTGAGCTGCACTTGCTCAATACTTCTCTCAAACTCAACAGTCACTCTTCTTCCAAGGTAGCTTTTATGGACTGAATTGTGTCCCCTCCCTTAATTCATATATTGAAGCCCTATCCTCCCATGTGACTGTATTTGAGGTAGCACCTTTAAAGGGTTAATTAAGGTTAAATGAGTTCATAAGGATGGAGCCCTAATCCAACAGGGCTAGTATCCTTATAAGAAGAGAGAGAAAGAGAGAGAGAGAGAGCAGGGATGAAAGTACACAGAAGAAAGGCCATGTGAGGACATGAGACATGCCTTTGAGAAGGCAGTCTTCTGTAAGCCAAGGAGAGAGGACTCAGAAGAAACCAACCCTGCTGACACCTTGATCTTGGCCTTCCAGCTTCCCAAATTGTGAGGAAACACATTTCTGTTGTCTAAGCCATTCAGTCTGTGGTGTTTTGTTGTGGTAGCCAGAGGTGACTAATACAGTAGCCAACAGCTTTACTCCAGTGGCAGTACCTTCATGTGAAAATATTAGGAGTAGGGAATAAGTTTCACTCTAACATGAGCTATTGTTTTGCAAATGTTCATCCTGTCTCCTGGACCAGATTATAAAGGTGTCAAGTTCAAAAACTATGTATTCTGCTTCTTTATCTTGGCAAAGTAATTAGCGTACATTTACTCAATAAATATTTGCAAATTAATAATGCTTTTTGCATTTACAGACTTTTCTGCCCTTTAAGTTTTATTTTCTCTATTCCCTAATGTCTATGTATTGCATTAACTGTGACCATCTTTATTAGTAATACAAGAGAGTAAATCTCCAACTATAAAGCTCTGCTTCTATGGGAGAATGTTAATTATCGTGCATTTATATTATGTCATCCTGATGAATGTAAAATTTTCATTTAAAGAATTGCAAAGTGAAAGTTAGATAATCTCATTGCAGTTGCCAAGAAAATACAGTTGCTTGAGGGTTTGTGTTCAGTCTATGACAAGAGCCCATTTTTATATTTTAAAGAACATTTTATTTTGAAATATGTTTAGACTAAAAAAAAAAAGTTTACAAAAATAGTCCAGGCAGTTCCTACATTGCCGTCATCCATATTCCTCTTATGTTAACATACTGTATAGCCATAGTGTAATTATAGAAACCAGGAAATCAATATTGATACAATCTAGTAATGAACCTACAGATCTTGTTAGGATTTTGCCAATTGTCCCACTGGACAACGGCCACATTGCACTTAGTTGTTCTTAATTTTCCCCAATCAGGGCAATTGTTCAGTCTTTTATGACCTTGATGCTTTTGAAGAGTACTGGTCAATCAATTTCTGTTTGAGGCTTTCTCCTAACTAGACTGAGGTTATACATTTTTTACTAGAATACCACAAATAATGTGGCATTCTCAGTGCATCACATCAAGAGGTGTGATGTCAGTGTAACATTATTGTTGATAGTAACCTGAGTCGCTTGGTAAAGGAGCTATCTTATAGGTTTCTCAATTGTAAAGTTAATATTTCCCCCCCTTTTAATTAGTAAGTGGGAAGATACTCTGAGACTACGCAAATTGTTCACCATACTTTTGCTCACTAATTTTAGCATCCATTGATGATTCTTGCTTGCAACAATTACTTCTGTGATGTTTGCCTAATGATAATTTTCTACTTTCATCATTCCTTTTAATATTTTAATTGGAATTCTACAATAAGAATGAGTTGCCCCTTCTCCCTTATTTATTTGTTTATATCATGAATATAAATATAGATTTATGGATATTTCTTTTATTCTATTTGTTATAATTTAATACTATTATTTATCTTGTTGCAAGGGCCCATTTCAAAATCATGAAATAATTTTAAATATATAAATTGTATATTGATAAAGTCACTCTTCTAGAACCAATTAGTATTAGACTTAGACTTGAAATAATGAGGTGGGTATGTTCTGATGTAAGTGTGCTAGTTTTTTGTTTCTTGTTTTTTCGTAAGTGTGTTAGTTTTGAAAAATAAAAATGGTACATGACAGCCTATGCCCTTGAGGAGTTAGCATAATAATTGCAGAGACAGACACTCCAAAAGATCCAATGATATTACATTTATATAACTTCTCAAGACAACAATAGAACACATAGCAAGAGACAATCTATGTTTTATTGTCAAATGAGGTAGTAAATGTTAAAGCCCTAAATGTCATATATATCTATGTAGATGTAATATAGATAGATAGATAGATAGATAGGTAGATAGATAGATAGATGATAGATAGATAGATAGATAGATATCTGTATATTTTCTGCCTTTTATGCATGTGTGTGCCTGTGTGTGTGTGTGTGTGTGTGTGTGTGTGTGTGTGTCTTCTCATGCATTCTCCCCACTCACCATTTTCCTCATAGGTGAATATTAAGCATTTATTTATGCATGAAAGTACAATAAAGTCAATTAATTTGATGTATACAGTCTCTTAATCTAACTTGACTTGCCCCTTTTTTTATTTTCTTCTTTATAATCCACACCCCATCTCACTTCACACACAGGGAACTTCATTGTGCAGCCTTAACATATTTCTGTGCCTCTGTACATGTTGTTCCTACATTCTGGATTACCTTTCATTCTATCTTTGGAAAATTTATTCTCATCCTTTAAAACTTACCTCAAAAATCACCACTTCTCAGAAATAATCTTTAACTCTTTGATGCACACTTGTTTTCTGTCCCAGTGCTCCTGTGGTCCTTTATTCGTGCATCTGTTTTAGACCTTACCATGCAGTTGCAATTCACCTATCTCTTCCAGTAGTCTGCCTCCTCCATTGCAGTAAGACCCTACTGAGGGAGTGGCTCTGTCTTACACAGCATTATGCCTCAGCATCTCTCTGGAACAGTGTCTGGAACAGAGCAGGTACTAGGTAAATGCTTGTTGAATGAATGAATGAATGAATGAATGAATGAATGAATGGACACACAGTTGAATTATAAAACATTTTACTGATATACTAACTCCTTTACTTCTAAGACAATATTTCAACATACTTCCCTGAATTGGCAACATCACACATTACCTTTTTGATATGAGGTGCTTTTTCTTAGCCCACTAAGTCATATCACTGAGGAGATTTATTCCTTCTTATGAATGTTAGTTCTGGAAATGGTTGAGTTGAATATCACTTAGTCACCACTTCTCAATGTTATGAGAATTGGCATAGGCCATGGGCTCTTAGCATATTGAGAATGCTAAAAATGCATCACTTTCCTTTTCAAGCCATTCTGAATTGTGTCAAATCTGTTGCCGTATTTAAGATTTCAACCTCTGAACATGGGAAGAAGTAAGTTAATAGATATGTGCACTTTATTTTGTAAAACACTTGTATCCTGAAAATGTCCCATTCTAACATGAAAGTTTTGTAATTGCAAACTTAAGTGCTTTCAGAATCGACACTACAGGGTGTTATTTTGCCAAGTGAGAATTCTTTTCTAATTCAAATATCCTTTAGCATGTCTGAGTTTTATATATGAGACTTAATATGCTAGGTTTTCTTAACATGAGCTTGCCTAAATTAAAAATGTTATGTGATATATTTCTAGAAATAAAAAATCATAATGTAGAAGAATTTTAATAAGAACAATCAATGTAATTTTTAAAACAGTGGATAATTGGGAAAGTCAAGTTTCAAACTATTTCACTGGAAACAAATTTAGGATTTGAAACTCATTTTTAAAAACCAGAAACCGACAGTCTTTACCTATTGGAAAATATTTTATTCTTGTTTAATTGATCCATTTTTCATTAAAACTAATGATTGCTTTATTTCCCAGTCTTCATGAAGAAATAAAAACATACCACATAAGCTATTAAACAGATTATAGCACCTCAGGCACACATAATAAATAAATTTATTTGAAAGTGAAATGTTTTGCATTATTGCCCAACATATGCTTCAAGTACCTGATTCTTCTGTTATTATATGTACTATTGAAATTATGTCCAAAATATTAATATTTATTTTAAAGAAGTCCATGTTCAGTTAATATTGTTTCATAACTGAAGCTTTCAGCAAATGATTACACTTAGTATATTCACTAGAGTAAAGCTATAAAGATTCTTGCAGTTTACTGGCCTAACCAGACTTTAAAAATTCAAACTATCCTCTTCAAATACTGTACATGAATCTATTTCCACAAAGAGAAAGATCTGACAATTCCTCTCCAGTATCTTGCCTTTGTGTAGTTGCACTTTGTAATCTAATGACTATCAATGGTGAGTTTACACAAGGAGAAAGTCTATTTAATATATCTTGTCATAGAGTAAGAGGTCTGTTTTGTTTAGGGACTAGATGCCATATTCTGTGCTTGATACTTGAATGGAAGTTGAATTTGTTTTATCATATATTCACAAAAATGGTACTTTGTTAAAGATACATAACTTTGATATAAGCCGTATTTAGTTATATCTGAGAGGCCTAGACAGTGTCTGTGAAGTCCAGGGGTCCCCTCATGTCTATTTGCATCTCAGGTCACATGGTTACACTGTTTGCGGGAAGTTAAGAGGAATATGAGAATGTGTCTCTGAGTAAGCCAAACCGAATACAGATGACTTGCCAATTTTTGTCATCTGGTATTCTCTGTATCTCTTCTTTCCTGAATATGTGACTAATTAATTATTTTCTAGAGCACCTTAGGATGAACTGTGAATGCAATGAATGCTACGAACAAGAACTTTAATTCTTACAATTCTTTTCTTATTCACAGAATTCATGTAATATATAGTATGTTTAGATAATTAGAAAAAAGCATATATATATGTCATATCTATATATACATACACACATATATACCTTTGCTAATATAGATACACACGTGTGTGTGTGTGTGTGTGTGTGTGTGTGTGTGTGTAGGTGAGGGCAACTAGAATGCTGGAAAGGACATAGGACATGACGCCAAAAGATCTAGATTCCAATGTCACTTCTGCCACTTATAAACGAGGTCACTCTGGTAAATGACTACAAGTTCAGAGCCCTAGTTTAATAATATTGAAAACCAGTATTGTCATGTCTATCCCAGGTACATCCTCTGACAGAACTGTAAGAATCAAATGGGATTTTACATGTGAAAGAATTTTTTCAGGTGTAATGCATTTATGTCTATGCAAGTTAATATTCATTGATTCATTTTTTTAAAACAACTACTATGTGCTATACTAAAAATGTGTACAAGCTACTGTCCTCACAGACTCTTCCTCAGATGACTCAATCTAAATGGAGGTGGGTCAAAAACAGAAACTTACAGGCAGTGTAATAAGCCTGATGTTAAACGCCATTTGTTATAAATTATTTTGAAAATATAGAGAAGGGGCTTAAAACTTAGTGTGTGGGGGGAAGAAGGACTAGAAGAAGGTTTCCTGAAGTAAATGTGTGGGCTCAGTGTTAAAGAGTGAAAAGAAGTTAAAGGGGTAAGGAGGGTAGGAGAACAAAAGGCATTCCAAACAGAGAAACAGCATGAGCACGTGGGAAGGCCCCAAACTGTGTGAGAAATTTAGAAGCATTTCATTATTGTTGGATAGTAAAAAGAAAGGAGAGTCAGGAAGTGGTGAGATGTAAGTAAGGAACTTCTGAGGCTGAGCCTTATTCTGGAGAAGAATGGAAACTATTGAAGGGTCGCAAGCAGGACTGTTGTATGGACAGATTTCTGATTTAGACAACTCTCTCTAGGGTTGTGTTATGTATGATCGATTTAAGGGGGTTAAAACCAAAGGAGGAGAGACTTGCTAAGAGGTTGTTGCCATATAGTAAGTAATGATTTCTCAGTCTTGGTGTTATTAACAGTTGGGTCCAGATCATTCTTTGGGGTATGGGGGTGCTGGTCTGTGTCTATAGGATGGTTTGCAGCATCCCTGGCTTCTCCCAACTAGATTCTAGAAGTACCCACTCTCCACTCCCAGATACAACAACAAGAAATGTCCTCAGAGTTTCCAAATGTCACCTGGGGGCTCAATTGCCCTGGTGGAGAATGGTGGTCTGAGTAAAAGTTGTGAAGTGTTACTCTAGCACTTAGTAATTGGTAATAGGACTAGAGAATAGATGACAGACTTCAGAAGAGTTTAGGAGGTAATATTGACAGTTCTCAATGATTGATTTGTTGGAGAGGAAGGAAGAGGGAAGAGGGAAGAATGACTCACAGATTTTTTGCTTTGTTGAGTGAGTGAATGGTTATGTCCCCAATTAAGATGTATAATAAAGGAGGATAGGAATCTAAGTGAATATGGCCTCTTTCAATATTTTGGCAACAAGGATGCCACTGGGGTCCTTTCTTATGTTCAGCACCAGTAATTTGACAAATATTAATTTTTTAAAACATTTTATATATTAACTAGGGAAAGGGTGAGGGAAAATCCCTGGGAGAAGGGGAAAGGGGCCATTGAACGCTATGAAATGGCCTGGTCCTAGAGAATAAGAGATATTTGCCTAAACTTTCCCGCTTAAGTGGGAACCCAGTATAGTTGTAATTTTGGACCGCTTCCCTTTAACAGAGAGTTATGTAGAGTCAGAGAAGCAGTGGGCTGAAAACAGTGCCATGGATTCATTTGGTTGCTCTAAGGAAAGAATTCTCAGAAGTGAAGTTGGGGAGAAACAATGAAATTGTAGTGAGTTGAGTGTAAATTCAAGATATGATAACTGTAGACTAGGTTATTGTTTTGTTTTGTTTTATTTTGTTTTTTTATGGGTTTGGTTGGCAAGAGGGAAAAAGGGGCTTTATGTTAACAAGAGAAGTCTAGAGGCTAAGAGTAGTATATATATTTTTTCAAAATATGAGAGATTTGAGCTTGTTTGGGAACTAAGGGGTTTAGGGTGCATGGCGGCATAAAACAAGACACCCAAGAATTCTGAGAATGGGTCAAAAGAACAAATGGACATGAATGGGTCATTTGTTCATAAGAACAAATTCTTATGAATGGGTCAAAAGGGAAAATGAATTTATTCTTGGATAGGAAGAGGGACATATTCTCTAAGACTGGAAGGAAGAAAGGAAGGAGCGAGGCATTCTTCTGATAGATTCTTCTTCTGACAGATCCTTACTTATTCCCTACATATAACTATATCACCTTTAGGTTCCTTGCTGACCTTATGAATAGAGTGATTTTAGGATGTCCAAAGATATTTTCCCACTTGCCTGATGATGTAAGAGTTGTCAAAGATTTAAGATAGAAATGTCTAGTTAAAATAATAGGTTGAAATTCATCTACGCTAAATAAATGAATATCTAATTCCTGCTTTGATAGAGGGAAGAGCCTGGCTGAGCATAGAACATCTGAAATAGGGAGTACGGAGGGGAGAAGCCACAGAAAAGGGAGACTGAGAACGCTGAAGACAAACTAAACTGATTTCACAGGTTGGTCCTTTCTCTGCAGGGCAGGAACCCCACAGTCATCACATGGTTCTGCCACCCCTTCCAACAACACCTTTTTTTTTTAAAAAAAAGAAAGGGTAGTTTTTTGTTTTTTTTTTTAATATACTTTCTTTTAAAATATTTATTGGGGAATATTGGGGAGCAGTGTGTGTCGCGTCCAGCGCAACATGGGCAGTGAGAGAACGAGAAGGGGCAGCGAAGGGTTAAGAAAGTAAGAAACAGAAGTCAAGAGATTTACGCACTAGGGGCCAAGGGCCTCACAGCCTCAAAGGACTGAGAGCCCTGCACCGGGCCACCTTGTGGCTTTTATTGATGTACACACAAGGAAGTAACATTATTTTCTCCACAGTCTGTGAATTTCATACATTATACTAGGAAACTGATTCAAACTAATCACCCTTGCCTGCAAGCAGCCAGAACCCAAAGTCCCAGGATATCTTAGTAATTGTTGTATATACCTCCCCAAGGGACAAAACCTTTATGCTGAAACTTACTGATATGAATAGATGGAGAACTGTTATCACATCATTGAATCTCTTCCCAAGCAGGTTGTGGGAAGGAACATAACCACAGAGGCAGAAGCTCTCCTTAGCCGGGGAACGGTGGGGGTCTATGCCCACCGCTGTCAACCCCGTGGGTTCTCCTGTTGGTCCCCATGTGGCTGCGCCTGGCTTAGGTTGTTCCCTCCATGGGAAATTTTACCCGTCATTGGCTAACCAGCCATCCTTTGGGGCCAAACAGGGAGACATAAGGTGTAAGCACACAGGTGAAGCAACGTCCCTGAAAGGATTACTCTCACAGACTCTCGTTTCTTTAGGGGTAGGTACAAGGAGACAGACGGGTAGGCTGCTGTGTGATAACAAGTGTGTTTCTACAGGACCCAGCAGCTCCAAGTCATTGTCCTTCAATCTAGTTGTGGAGGGCGCAGCTCAGTTCCAAGTCTAGTTGCCGTTTTCAATCTTAGTTGCATGGGGCACAGCCCATCATCCCATGCAGAAACTGAACTGGCAACCTTGTTGTCGAGAGCTCGCGCTCTAACCAACTGAGCCATCCGGCCACCCCCCAACAATACCTTTTAAAGTCTGTCTTTGTCATTAAAGAGTTTCATATCCATGGATTGAAATTATTTCTATTATTATGTCCATGTCATTATTTCTACGTTCTACCCAGAGTGCAATTCTACAAGAGAATAATCTGAAAAACATTTTTGAAGTCTGTAGTCAATCAGGCTAATTGTTAGATGACAAAGAGTCTATTCTATAATAAAAAATAGCTATTTCATTGATTGTTGTCATTAAAAAAATGTATGGCTTTGGGCAAGTTACCTAATCTTTCTCAGTTTCCCATTACCCTGTAGGGTGTAAAAACTGGATGAGTTGATTGCTAAAGTCCCTTCTAGTTCTAGATGTTTACTCTTCTATGACACAGAGTGTAAATTGTGTTAGACAATGGAAGGTCCAATTTTTCAATAGTTGCCAACCCAAATATAGTACAGTGTATTGACCAAATTGGCCTCAGTCCAAATGATCAATCTGTTGGTAAATGATATGGAGATAGATATCAGAAAAAGATAGTCAAAAGCTTTTCATCAATCTTAGGAGGATAAAAATAAGCCAAATAAAACTCTTAGAGAAAACAGTGATTCTCTTTCTGAATTAAATTCTTGTCTATAAAGGTTAGATTAGTTCTTTCATAGGTACAATTCAGAGCTTATTGGCTTCTCAGTATTTAAGATGTTATTATAATGAGGAAGGTCATTATGTTGACTTATCCCAACAGAATATTCAAACCCAGAAAAACAAGAGCACTGCATATTGACAATTTCAGGACTGTGATTTTGGCTTTTATCTAGTTTTGGTAATTTAATGGTGAGCAGCCACTCTAATTTTCAAGTCATGTTTTTATGTGTAACTGGCTTGAAAGTTCAATGAAAAGTATTTTTAAGCATCCAGATCTGTTGAGTGATCAATTGTTTTTTTCTGCCTAATACCCAATAACAAACATTTTTAGTTATTTTAATAACTCAGTGACACAGTATTATTCATATAATTATAAGTACTTCAAGTTACTTTTCTTTTGAGAGCTCCAAAAGTATTTTCTCAGTGGGTCCCACGGGTCTCAGAAAAGTTGCTTTCTTTTCTTAGGTCACCATAGAAGCAAGGAAGTCATTTTCATTTTCACATACAATAAATCAATGAACATTTATAGAACACCTATTTTGTTCTGGGCCTTAGGCTAAGCAATGTGTTGGATACAGTAATGAATAAGAGATGATCTCTGCCCTCAAGGCAAGCCAGGCTCTTAGATAAAAAGATACTAAAGAGACGATACAGGGCAGAATATGATAAGTGGTAAATGAGTGGCATGGGAAATAGCAGTTCTAGTGTTTTAGAGGTAGGAGAGATCATTTTGACCTGAGGTGGTTAGGGAGGGCTTCAGGAAGTGAGTGGCAGATGGCCCAGACCTTGGAAAACTGATGGCTGAAGAGGAGTACGTAGAGCAAGGTAGAGCATGGCAGGCAGAAGTGGAGTGAAGAGTGTTAGAACTGTGCTGGTGACATGACGAGGGAAGCAAGTAAGCTGCCTCTCTGTAGGCTGTTATCAATGTCAGGCCATGCACAGGGCACAGAGGTGGCCTAGGCCTCAGTTGGAGACAGGCATATGGATGCTAGCAGAGGCAACAATGGGAGGGCAAAATGCAAGACTTCATTTGCAAGTGTGCTACAGCATTTTTGGGCTCTGGTTCTCTGGCTCAAAGAGCCATAGAGGCCCAGGGATGGGCACCTAGTTGGCTCCCAGGAAGTTGATGCCCCTCAACATGCAGGCAGGACCTTGGGGAAGGAGCAGTGGAATCCGTGCTCTGCTGTGAACTAATCTGTAAACTTCGTCAAGTTACTTATATAAGTGTGCCTTGGGGACTGCCCCTTTCAAGTAAGTTATGGTACTTCCTCCTTACCTGTTCCAAGACCCCCAGTGGATGCCTGAAATCACAGATAATATTGAACTCCACATATACTATGTTTTCTCCTATACATACATACCTATGGCAAGGTTTAATTTATAATTTAGGCACAGTGAGAGATTTACAACAATAAGTAATTAATAATAACATAATAAAATAGAACTATTGCAACAATATACTGTAATACAAGTTACATGAATGTAGTCTCTCTCTCTCAATCTCTCTCCAGTAATTTCTATATTTTTAGTCCAAACCTATTCCTGACTCTATGTAATCATCCTGTACATGCAGTAAATGTCTTGGTGTCACTCATTTCAGGGATCCCTTGCTAAAGTCTTTTTATAGGCCCAATGCTTTCTGGCAAAAACACATTGCCATTAATCGGAACGCATTTTCTGTTTTTGTCTCCCACCCACACATTGAATGTCTTTTCCATCTTAACTAAGTATATATCATGCACTGTAGTCATAACTTTCACAGTTTGAAGTACAACAGCAAAACTATCATGATTTTGTTTTCCTTTTTCACTATTTCATGGATAGAAGATTCTTTTTTACCATAGATCTTAGCAACCTCAGCATACGATTGTTTTCCTTTTTATTGAGTCAAAAACTATCACCTTTTCACTTAAAGGAAACACTTTATGGCTTCTCTTTGGCATAGCTGAATTTCCAGCATCACTACTCTTGTGTTTTGGGCCCATGACTAAGTAAAATAAAGGTTACTTAAGCACAAGCACTGAGATACCATGACAGTCGATCTGATAACAGCGATGGCCACTAAGTGACTAATGGGTGGGCAGTGTATACAGAATGGTATGCTGGACAAAATTCATGTCCCAGGTGGGACAGAGTGGGATAGTGAAAGATTTCAACATACTTTCAGAACAGTGTGCAATTGAAAATTTATGAATTGTTTATTTCTAGAATTTTCATTTAATATTTTTGGACCACAGTGGACCATGGGTAACTGAAACCCTGGAAAGTGAAACCGTGGATAAGGGGAGACTACTGTGTTTGGACTAGATAATCACTGAAGTCTCCTTCAGTGTTTAAGTTTGACGTGTCTCTGCGAAGTAACCATGTCTTAATACTCTACAATGTAACTCAAGTACTCGAGTAAGCTGATTATCAAGGCTTTTTCATTGTTGGGAACAATGAAATTAGTTATTTTGTATTATTCAAAATAGTAGACAAAGCTAAATAAAGCCTCTTTGCTCAAGGTCTTTATTAAATACAGAAAAACAATGTAGTTTAATGATTAAGTCTACAACATGGGTTCAAATCTTGCTAATTTCACATACCAGCTTTGTGATTTTAAGAAAGTTACTTGATTTTTTTTATCTGAGAAAACAAAAAAAGCAAAGGATGACAATAGAACCTACAGATGATGATTTACTATAAAAGTATACATGAAAGTGCTTAGCATGGTGCATGGCATATGGAAAATGTTCAATGAATGTTAGCTTTTTCATCATTATTAATATAATACTTTTAGCTGTTGTTGGCATTTATTAACTTTGTAAAGTGATTTTAAGAAAGTAACAGGAATAATGCTATCAGGTCATTATAAACCTGGATGTGTTGTACGCATTGTAGATTGACAAGCAATAATAGAAAGAAATCCAGTAAGACTAGAAATTTGAGGCAGAAAATAACTAAAGTTTAAAGTAGGAAGGAACTAAGTGCCTGGAGATAAATGATTGGAAACGGAGATATCCAGTGAAAGGCAGAAATGCCTCAAAAGCCCTAGAGTCACAGTAAACAGCACCTGGAAACTAAACCTGCAAAGTGATAAGATGATACAGTTCTAGACACCTGATTATTAGAAAGGTGTTAACCAATAAGAAAGAATGGAAAGCAGAACTAAAGGTCTCGAGGGACTAAAGTTTGATTGAAGATTTTTGAAAACTAGACACCTATATCACGGAGTGGCAGATCTGTCTTACAATATGCTTGTCAGGCTTGCAGTTGGGGAAGATAGAAAAATCGAGGAGGGAGAGTGGTGGGCGAACATTTTCTCTGCTGGTATGTAGTGGGATCAAGTCAAGTAAAGAAAACATTTCTAATGGCCAGCCTCCCTGTGGATGAGAGAGAGAAGCCATTTACATCCTGTCAGGACAAAGCCCCAGAGAACACACTGTGGGGACTAGGTAAGGTAATGTTTCCAGTTAGTGTGTAACCATTCAAAATTGCAGGGCTCTCTACATGGGCACACCACGGTGACTCCACAGAAAGAAGGGCTTGTCTGACTAAGAGTTAATCTTTGCATAGTGTTTAGAGTAGTACTTAAAAGTTAAGTGCGATATAAATGTTTGTTCAAAAAAATAAATTTGGAATTTCTGAAAATATTTGTCAACCAAGTCAGAAATCATGAGTCTTGCTTCAAAGATGGGCACACCTACTTGCCAACTCAAAAGGCAAACATTCTAAAATCCAGCCAAGAAAATTCTTTTGGAAGCAGTGTGGTTGCTGTGCCATGACTTAATAATGTTACCAAAACTGGAAGTCAGTTTGTAGAAGACCCCTGCCCCTTCAGCTAGCAAGCAGAGCAAAAAGTTTTAGGAAGAAAACCATACAAAATTTCACAAGGTATCTGTTCTAAAAGAGTATTATTACCAGAGCCTCTGGGATGCCCAGCCCCTCTCATTTCTGTTAGACGTCAAACATTTAGTAAGAGTTTACTGTTGACCACAAATCTTTGGTTTCTTTGTCTCTGCTCAGCTGTTAACACGCATCTGTATGCCATCTGTGCCATTGCCTTGGCAATTCAAGATCAATCTACTTGGCATCACCAAGAAGAACCACTCTTCTCTGTAGGAAGCTAGGCTGGACCCTACCTCTGGGTCTTTGCCAGATTGTATCCATCTTGGAGGGAAGTTTGGTTATCAATATTACAGGTTCTTCTCTCTTCTAAAGAAGATTTCTCTGTTGCCTTCTTTATCTTTTTCCTCAAGTAAAATAGAGCGCTCTGTCCAGGACTTCCCCAACCTTCCCGTTCCTAATGATCATTTCTGGAAATCCCAATGTCCTATGGGTAATTGGACCAATTCCAAGTTATGCTGTTATGCTGATAGTGGATCAGTCTCCCTAGACATTCTTCTAAGGCCACAGAATGCCTACTGTGACTCTATTTCAGACTGAAGTCCTGAGGAGGTGGGTGTGGTAGAAGCTTAGTCAAACAATGAATGCTGACAAATGCCCATAGCCAATACTTTGTTTACAGAAGACTTTCATTTATATTATCTCACATAATTCTTACAACTCTATTGAGTGGTAAATCAGGGGAGCATTACCACTACCCTTGTTGTACATATAGGTATGTACACAAGGTTATAGTGAAAATATTTCATCATAAAGGTGTGTTTGCATCTTTAAGTGATTTGCATGATACTGTTAATTGGTAGAGTCAGAACGCCAATCCAGGACTTTTGGATGAAAGTTATGAGCTCCTTCTCCTTCAAGGGTTGAATCCTGAAATATAGAATGTATTTTAAAATTTGTACTATAGTGATTAGTTTTGATGTTCTTCTGGTGGTTAAGTTATAATCACTTTCCTCATAATGAGATGGAAGGTTTCTTCTGCCGTTTTAATTCTTAGTAATTGGTTTAGCCCTTTTTTTTAACCTTCTATCACTCAGAAGATTCAATACTACCATTTATTTAGTGTATTGTAAAAATAATAAAATATTACAAAAGCTTAGGAAATAGAAAAATATTTGTAAGTCTTTCACCTAACCTAATTGAGCATTTTATCATCTTCCAGTTTTTTTTCATAAACAGGTTTTTAAACACAATTGCAATCACAATGTAATTTAATTTTGTATTCTACATTTCACTTCACATGACAGCATAAGTGTATTTCTTTTTTTTTTTAATTTTGTTGGGGAATATTGGGCAGCAGTGTGTTTCTCCAGGGCCCATCAGCTCCAAGTCGTTGTCCTTCAATCTAGTTGTGGAGGGTGCAGCTCAACTCCAAGTCCATTTGCCTTTTTCAGTCTTTCGTTGCAGGGGGCGCAGGCCACCATCCCATGTGGGAATTGAACTGGCAACCTCGTTGTTGAGAGCTCGTGCTCTAACCAACTGAGCAACGTGGCCGCCCCTTCATAAGCTCAGCGGCAGCTCATTGTCTTCAATCTACTAGTTGTGGAGGGCGCAGCTCACTGGCCCATGCGGGAATTGAACTGGCAACCCTGTAGTTCAGGGCTCGCGCTTTAACCAACTGAGCCCCCCGCCACCCCATAAATGTATTTCTATACTACTGTACATTCATAGCACATTCTGTACCTCAATTTACTCCATATTGTTGGACTTTAAGTCTAAGTCTAAGTCTTCTAATTTTTCACTATGATGAACAAGGTTGTAGTGAAAATCTTTCATCATAAAGTTATTCTTTCATCTAAACATATCCTTAAGATAAACTTTGAGAAGTGAGCTCCTTGGTAAAAAAGTTAAGGGTCTTGTTTCACATTACCAAATTTTTTTCTAAAAATGTGGTATAAAATTTTACTGTAACTGGCAAAGTTCGAGCATATCTTTCACTGTGCCCTTGTTGATATTTGGAACTATCTTTTACTTTTTGTCACTAGTTTAAGAAAAAAGAAAAGGCTCCTCAATGTTTTCATTCATGCTTTTCTAAGTACTATCAAGGTAAAGATTTTCTTCTAGTGGTTTACTAGTTGTAATTTATTTACTAGTTGAATTTTGCATCTTTTAATTTCTGATTCCAGAGATAATTTGTCATGGCCTGCATTTTTATACTGACAGACTATCCAAAAAGATCATCAGTTACAGGATATAGGATATATTTTTTTTAATTTGTTCTCTAATTCCCATTAGAAGTGTCTCCAATTCTGTTTTTGGTTGTAGCAATTACCATGGGGATACCTGAAATCAATAGGTGTGTCTAATGCATGTGTTTCTAGGTTTGATGTGGACCTTTGCTACTATGGAATAAGCTGCTGAAGTGACTTCTGTGATTACACTGATGTGGCGTTGGTGATAGTGGGGAGTGGTTGACAACAATTTGAGTTTTTCAACCTAAATTTGGTTAAAAAAATTTTGTTTTGTATAGGTGTGCTAGAAAGCAATTTCTGTTTTTCCCCGTTGGTTTTGGGGAAGCACAGTTTTCCTCATGTTCAAGTAGGGAGAACTTTTGAAAAATATTGCCTTTTCTATAGTATTAGAAAATATAAAGCCATACTAAACACACTTTAAAGAAAATGGTCTTTATATAAAAATGTACATTTTCTGTGATTCGTGGTATCTGTAACACTGATTAATACGGCCTGTTACATGTGTCACACTTCCTTATACTTCAATAACTTTGTAGCACACTGTTCTTTCTCCTAAAACACTTCCTTACTGGTTTGCCAGGCAGCCTTCTGTTCTTTCTTTAAGATGCTCTCAGTTAGTGTCCAGTTTTAACAATAGAAACCACACGAGCTTGTTTAAGTAGAAAGGAATTTGACAAATTTACACATCTGTGTAATCACCACCACAATAAGATGTACATTTTCTTCACTTCAAAAATTCCCTTGTGTCCTCTCCCAGTCACTCCCACACCATCAGCCCTAGACAACTAATCTACTTTCTGTCATTATAAGTTATGTTTGTCTTTTCTGAAGTTTCATATGTGTATAGTCATACAGTATAAATTCTTTCAAATACTTTTTTTGCTCAGTGCAATGTTTTTGAGATTTGTCCATGTTGTGGAGTGTATCTGCAGATAATTTCTTTATATTGTGGCGAAGCATTCTGTTATATGGATAAACACGTTTATTCATTCACCCGTTGATAGATATTTGGGATACTTCCAGTTGGAGCTATTAAAAATAAAGGTGCACAAGGTAAATATACAAAAGTAAATTCCTTTTCTATACACCAACAATGAACAAGCAGATTTAAAATGAAAAACACAATACCATACATATTAACACCCCCCCAAAATGAAATACTTAGGTATAAATCTAAGAAAATATGTACAAGGTCTATATGAAGACTACAAGACTGCAAAACTCTGATGAAAGATATCAAAGAAGAACTAAATAAATGAAGAGATACTCCCTGTTCATCAAAATCCCAGCCAGTTGCTTTACAGATAACGACCAACTGATTCTAAAGTTTATATACAGAGGCAAAAGATCCAGAATAACCAATACAATATTGAAGGAGAAGAACAAAGTTGGCGGACTGACACTACTCAACTTTAAGATTTTTCCGCTTCTCCTACCTTTTCTTGATTAATTGAGAATTTTTATTATTTTATTTTGTCTTAGTTATTGGCTTATTAACAACATATTTCTAATTGATTAATTAGCTAATTAATTTATGTTATTAATCTAGGGTTGGTTTGCATCATTAACCCATCACAGGTTTTTTAAAAAAATAATTTCATACCACTTTACATATAATGCAAGCCCATATAAGAGTTTACTTCAATTTCCTTCCTTTTATACATTGTTCTATTATCATATATTTTACTTCTGCATATATTATAAAATATCACATTACATTATTATTACCTTTGCTTAAATTACCCATTATTTTTAAAGAAATTTAAATATGAAAAAATGTTTTATATTTACCCACATATTTACAATTTAGGGTGTTCTTTATTTCTCTGTGAAAATATTAGCTTCCATTTGGTGTCATTTTTCTTCAGCCCGAAGACTTCTTTTGATATTTTTTTGTAACACAGATCTGCTGGTGATAAATTTCCTCAGATTTTGTTTGTCTGAAAAGTTTTTCTTAACTTTCATTTTTAAGGGTATTTTCACTGGATATAGGTTGATAGTTACTTTTTTTTATCACTTTGAAAATATTTATCCATTGTATTCTGTCTTGTATAGTTTTTCCCAAGAAGTCTGTTTTAACGACTATTCTTCTTCTCCCGTATGTAACATGATTTTTTTCTTTGCCTACGTAAAAAGTTTTTTATTGTAGCAAAATACATACAACATAAAATTTACCATCTTAACTCTTTATAAGTGTACACACAGTTCAGTGGTATTAAATACACCCACATTGTTGTGCACCCATCACCACATCCATCCCCATAACTCTTTTCATCTTGTAAGACTGAAACTCTATATTCATTATATCATAGCTCCCTATCCTGCTTCCCCTAGTCCTTGGAAATCCCTATTATACTTTATAATAAAATCTTTATGATTTTGGCTACTTTAAGTACCTCATGTAAGTGGAATCACAGCGTATTTGTCTTTTTGTGACTGGCTTCTTTCACTTAGCATAATGTTCTCAAGGCTCATCCCTGTTGTAGGATATTTCAGAATTTCCTTTCTTTTTAAAGGCTGAATGATATTCAATTATATGTATATACCACATTTTGCTTATGCATTCATCCATCAATGGACATTTGGGTTGCTTATGTTTTAGCTATTATGAGTAATGCTGCTATAAATATGGCTGTACGAATATCTATTTGAGACTCTGCCTTTAATTATTTTGGGGATATACCCAGAAGTGGAATTGCTGAATCATAAGGTAATTCTGTTTAAAATTTTTTGAGGAACCATCACCCTATTTTCCACAGTGACTGTGCCATTTCACATTCCCACCAACAGTGTACAAGGGTTCCAGTTTCTTCACATCCTCACCAACACTTGGTGTTTTCTGTTCTTTTGATAGCCTTCTTAATGGTAATGAGGTGGTATCTTATTATGGTTTTGATTTGCATGTCCCTAATAGTGATGTTCAGCATCTTTTCATGTGTACGTTTGCCAGTTGTATTTCTTCTTTGGAGAAATGCCTATTAAAGTCCTTTGCTCATTTTTGAATCAGGTTTTTTTTGTTTGTTTGTTCGTTTTTATTGTTGAGTTTTAGGAGTTCTCTATATATTCAGGATATTAATTTTTTAGTAGCTACATGATTTGCAAATATTTTCTCCCATTCTGTAGCTTGTCTTTTTTATTTTGTTGATAATGTCTTTTGATGCAACTTTTGGTTTAGTTGATCTTCTCTATTGTTTTTTCATTCTCTATTTCAGTTATCTCTGTTCTAATCTTTATTACTTCTTTCCTTCTGCTAACTTTTGGTTTAGTTTCCTCTTCTTTATCTAATTCCTTAAGTTGTAAGGTTAAGTTGTTAATTTGAAATCTGTCTTGTTTTTAATGTAAGCATTTATAGCTATAAATTTCCCCCTTAACACCAATGTCATCGTGTCCCATAAGCTTTTGTATGTGTATTTTCCTTTTCATTCATCTCTAAACATTTTTAAATTTCCCTTTTGATTTCTTCTTTGATCCATGGTTTTTTAAAAATGTGTTAAGTTCCACAATTTTGTGAATTTTCCACTTTTCCTTTTCTTATTGATTTTTAATTTCATCTCATTGTGGTCAGAGAAGATACTTTGTATGATATCTATCTTTTAAAGACTATTGAGATAATTTGTGACCTAACATATGGGTTATCATGGAAAATGTCCCATGAGCACTTGAGGAGAATGTCTATTCTGTTGTTGTTGGGTATTGTTCTGTATATTTCTATAGATCTAGTTGGATTGTTCTATTGGTTAAGTCCTCTACTCCTTAATTATCTTCTTCCTGGTTGTTCTATCCATTGTTGTGAATGGAATATTCAAGTCTTCAACTATTATTGTAGAACTGTTCATTTCTCCCTTCAATTCTGTCAGTTTTTGCTTGTTATATCTTGAAGTTCTGTCATTGGGTATGTAAAGTTTATAATTATTATATTTTCTGGCTATATATTGAAACTTTTATTAATATATAATATCCTTCTTTGTCTCTTGTAAACTTCTTTGATTATAGCCTGTTTTGTCTGATATTGGCATAGTCACCTCTGTTATTTTTTGTTGTTATTGTTACTATTTGCATTGAATATCTGTTTGTGCCTTTATACCTCAAATGAGCCATTTGTGGATAACATATACAGTTGATCCTTGAACAATGTGGTGGTTAGAGATACCGACCTCCTTCATGTTGAAAATCTAAGTATAACTTCAGTCGGCTCTCAGCATATGCAGATTCCCCACTGCAGATTGAAAATAGTGTTGGATGAATCCAAGGATGGGAAACCCAGGGACCCAGAGGGCTGACTGTGTATTTACTGAAAACCTTCATGCCTAAGTGGACTTGAGTAGTTTAAACCCCTGCTGTTCAAGGGTCAATTGCTGTTAGTTCATATGTTTTTTTATCCATTCTGCTAATCTCTGTCTTTTTATTGACCAATTTAATCCATTTTCATTTAAAGTAACTACTGATAGGGAGAGACTTATTTCTGTCATTGGGCTATTTGGTTTTTATATGCATTATAGCTTTTTGGTGCCTCATTTCCAGCATTACCGTCTTTTGTGTTGATATTAGTTGATGTCAGTTGATTTTTTGTAGTGAAATGTTTACATTTCTTTCTCATTTCCTTTTGTGTATATTCTATGTTCTCAGGGTAATCTATATTCTTCATAGGGATTACATTTAACATACTAAAGTTATAATACTCTAATTTGAATTTATACTAGCTTAATTTAAATAACATGTGGTAGGTTTGGGATATTCTTCATTCCAGGGATAATTCATCACTACTGCTAAATTATGACTCTAATGGAGTCTCCTGTAAATATCACAAGTGGTCATCAAGGATGGTTGGAGTTGGAACATCTCACTACCTTGTGTGGGTTCTGGGAATTGTTCAGCTTACAATTCTCTACTTATGCCTTGGCTAGCCCTGTGGAGTTTCACATAGTCTAGTAATCACCAAGATTCAAGGAGATTCTTATGCTGATTTCTGAAACTATACCCTGAATCATCAGCCACTTTAGTCTTTCTGAATTCCGATTTCCTCAAGCTTGTGAAGCCATTGGGCTCTAGTTGAATTCCTTCTTCCCTCTTGTATAGTTTGGAAATTGTCTCAAGGCAGTTAGCCAGAGTAATTATGTAGCTTGCCTTGTTTGTTTCTCTCTTGGGGATCATTGTCTTGAATTCTCTGCTCTCCAATGTCTGACACCAGTTTTGTACAGCTTTCGAATGGTTAATGGTGTAAGGTTAAGTCAAGGCTTTTTTTAATGCACCATGGAAAGAAGTAGAAGTCTACATTAGGGCTTTTCGAGGCTCATGGCTAGTTAAGGTTGCAAAGGAAAGCAACTTCAGAAAATATAATTAATTATCTAAGAAAGATCTTGTCTGAGCACCTGGGTGCATATGTCTTTCCTTAAAATAGTGCCAGTGTGCTCATGTTGAATGTAAATGGTGTCTAGATTTTTGCTCTTGTTTGAAAGACTCTTTAATTTACTATCTAAATGCATTCTTTCTGTTATCACTCAGAGCTGTTATATTTATGAATGTAACGGATTCAAATAGAGCATTTGTCTGTTCTACTAATTTGAGTCTTTACTGTGGAAAGGTGTTTGTCATGTGTTTTCTCACTAAATTAAGATGGGAGGCATTCAGCAAAACAGGTGCTATGATATGACTTTTAACATTAAATAAGGACAGCTCAGGGTATCTAACAGTTGAAATAAAAGTATAATTTACTGTATTTTGCCATGTATAATGTGCACCCATGGTTTTGGCTCAAACTTTCTGAGGAAAAAAATCTTTTGTTTTAATTTTTTAATTCAAATTTATATTTGTTTACATTTAGGTACGTATTTTTTGTATTATAAAGGAATTTTAGCATTTATTTTTTAACATATTATGGTACAATAAATTTTATGTAACAAATAATTACAAAACACAAGAACAGATACAAGGTACAAGAAATTTTATGTACCGTAACAAATTTATGATATTTATGCATCATAGGCCAAGAACTCTGCGTTGTCAGTGCAAGTTCATAGTAAGTTCAACAAAACCCTTTATTGTATTCCAGGGTATTATTTTGCCTACGGATATCATCATTGATTTCTAGTTACATTTTTAATTCATAAGCATAAATAAGAGAATTAAAAACATTTATATATAGATACAGAATTAGTACTACTCATATATAATGTGCATCCTTATTTTTCTCTCACAAATTTGGGCAAAAAATTGTGCATTATACATGGCTAAATACGGTACTTGGCTGTCATTCTGCCCTCTTGGGAATTCTACAATTTTAGCTGATCCTGAGATGTTTTTCATTTACAGAGCATTTATCCATTCTTTGGAAAATTAAGGTATTTCCTGATGCCCTACTTGGTTTAATAAAATTTGGTATTGAAAATAATAAAAATTATTTTATTCAGGATGATTTTCCCTAGTTAACAAAACTTGTCTAAACTGGCTGTGAAGCATGGAGGGGTCCCGGATATTATAGATAATTTTGCAAAATTCCTCTTAGTATTAACTCTGTTAGCCAATACTTCTGAGCTGTACTATTTACACATTTCAATTAATCTATCTTGTCATCGATTGTAAGAATTAAAAAATTATGTCAACTAAACTGTCTTCTTGATGTATAGAACATTTATCTGTGCTTTGTGAAAGGGCTTTTTAAACCTTATTTGGACATAGAGTATATTTTTTTAAATCATATATCATTCTTGTGAGTAAGTACCCAAAAAGGAAAATATAAGTAAATAAATTGACTAAGATATTCTTTAGGTTTTTTTACGTAGTTTTATATGTGAGTTAGACTTACCTAAGTTCCTTTTTAACTTAAAGAATAATAATATTCTATCAAGAGCATCAGTGATACAGAATTTTTAAAAATAAGTTTCTATTGTAGTCTCTGCAATTGTCTTCCAAGCTTTATGACACAAGTTCTGCAAGTTTTGGTGCTAACCTTTCTTCAACTTACCAGAACGTTACAGCAACAATTTTCATACAATAATCATGACTTGTATTCTTTGTAAAACGGGCTTCAAATGGGTGTGCAGTGCTTTAGGTATGCTACTTGAAATAGCCAAGGTCATGCATACGCAGGCAATAACAAATATTGTGATTGCACCTAGATTTTGACTGTAAGAGACACAAAGATTGCAAGATACAGCCCTATTTCAGAGATGTTAAAATGTGAAAAAAGTTTATTTTTAATTGAACAAAATACAGTACTCCTCTCTCCCCTTTATCTGCCTTTTCTCTCTTCCTTCTCTCCACTTTCCCTGCAGTGCAATAAATGATATGGGACTGTTCATAGATTGGGGGCTGGGGGTGGAATAGACGAAAAACACACCAATCTGTTTTAACAGAGGTAAGAACACTGTGCTGGGGGAGCATGGAAAAAAAAATAACACATTACTCAACGCTATCTGTGAGTGGCCTAACATAGACAATAATGTAAAGGTGGATCTTGAAAATGAAAAGAGGCTATGTAACCATAGGAGTGGAGAAAAGGCTGCCTAGACGGGGAAAACACCATAAGGAAATATAAAGTGCAATATACTTAAATATGAATGTGTCTTCTCTATTTATTATTCTGTACAGGGTGAAGTAAACTTATCTGTCCAGTCTGAATAACATAATCTTAAAAACATAAAAAATCAGACAACTTGATTTGGGTGTTTCATTTTAACAATACCTGAGATGATCGTTTTAACTTGAGACTTTAGAAAACTAAAAAAATATGTTAGTTGAGAATATCACAACACTCACTGTGGAAAGAATTATACACCATTTAATATTTGGTTAAGCGAATATATACGGATATAAACATAGATGCAGAAACCAAACTACCATTAAGGAATGCTATAATCACAATTTGCTTCTTCCCTTACTTAACCTGTTCACTGTGTTGGTCATGTCCAGATTATTATTTTTTCTTTAGCTGTCTCATCCTGGGCAATTCTCTTCTTCTGTGTCTTCTGTTGATCCACATGAATTCACCTCAGATTGACCACTATCTTGTATTATGGCTAATATATTAAATACAGAGGAATTCAGGTTCTCTTCATGATCAAAACTTGCACTTGAAGGTACAATCAACTCAATTTCAAAAGGCTTAACTAGCTATTTCTACTTTTATTTAGTATTACACTAATTCATCTACTACTGAATGTATGTTTTTCCTTTATGCACACTGCAGAAAATTGTGTAACCCAAGAAGACCTTCCTACTAACATTTGAGAGTAAATAAGGTGAAGCTGGAAGAGGTTCAAATATTTAAAATCCTTACTTCATATTTGCTGCCTTTTTGTATTATCAGATGCATCTTGCCAGCTGCAGTGTCTAGAGCTTTACTTTTAATAATTTCATCTGTTTTTATATTAGTGTATCTAGAAGACATGGAATAACCAGAGAAAGTTATAACATGGCATAATGAGAAGTTTAAAGTGGACAAAATATAGAGGGCAGAGGGAAGACGGGAAGGCTGATAGAACATTAGGCTAAAAAGACAGTTAATGACAGATTATTGAAAGGGACCAAATATTGTGACCATCCATTCGTACCCTAAAAATGGAAAGCAGTATCTTAAAATGGGATACTAAAATATGTTTGGTTAACCAAAAAGAATAGGAAAGGAGGAATAAAGAACGAAACAGGTAAGACAAATAGAAAACATATAATATAATGGTTGAACTAAATACAACTACATCAATAGCTGTTTTAAATATAAATGGTCTAAACACGCCAAATAAAAGAATGGTGTCAAACTAGATAAAAAGCCAAGATGGAAATATATGCTGTCAACAAGAGACACGCTTTAAATAAAAATAAACAAGTAGGAAGAAAGTAAAAGGACAGAAAAAAGATGAATCTAGCAAATAAAAATATTAGAAAAACAGATTTGAAGACAGGAATGTCATTAAGATAAAGAGAAATGTTTTATAGTAATAAGAACACATCAAGAAGATAGAACAATTATAAATATGCATCCACTTAATAACTGAGCTTCAGAACACATAAAGCAAAGATGAAAGAATTAAAGAGAGAAGAGACAAATCCTCTATCCTAGTTGAAGATTTAATACCCCTCTTCCAGTAATTGATAAGACAAGTAAACAAACAGACAAAAATCAGTGAAGATATGGAAAAGTATGAATAACACAATCAATCAACTTGACATAATTGACTTTATAGAACCAGCAACTTTGGAAGATATTTTCGTTTCAAGTGCATATTAAATATTTACCAAGATAGACTGTATGTTGGGGCACACAAAAGTGATCAATCAGTTTTAAAATACTGAAATATTGCAGAGTATGTTCTCTGACCACAACTGAATTAAATTAAAAATCAATATAAAGAGATGCCTAAAGAACTTCTAGTTCTGGGGAAAATAAGATAAGATACCCCACTGTGACAATTCCTCTGGATGCAACTATGAAACATGGATAGAATGCTTGGAGCAGCTAGTTTAGAGCTCTGAAAAGTAAAGTGTAGCAGGTAGATTGGGGGAACAGACCAGAATTTCAAATACCAACCAATCTATGGTGATCTTACCATTTTTTTCCCCTTTGATATCTCGTTGTCTGAACTCAACACAGCCTGAAACCCAGAGGTAGACATCAGTAGAACACGAGAGCTTCAGAAGTCCTCTAGTTCTGGATCAAATAGTAGGAAAAGGAACTCCTAATGATGAAAGAGTGCAGAAATTACCTTTTTTTCTTTTTCCCAGTTCTCTGACTCACCAACCCACAAGCAATCTCATGGCAGTGATATCAGACACTACAAAGAGCCCACAGGAGCCAAAACTCTGAGATGGAGAAAGTTCTCTCATAAGTGTAGCTGTAATCCCAACGAGGTGGGGAAAACACACAATGCTTTCTCCCCCTCTCTCTCTGTGCTCCTGCCATTTGACCTCAGATGTGGGCACAGTAATGAGAAGCCAAGTGCGGTAATTCTCACAGAAATGAGAAGCCAAGTGGGGTAATTAAAACAGATGGAGGACTCAAAAGGGGAGCTCTAGGTAACCTGAAAGGACTGACATGGACTTTTTGAAGAACGTATTTCCTCTTCCCTCCTTTAAATAGAATATCCTTTGTTTTGAGTTTGCTTGATGCTTTGTCATGAACAAATTCAGCTTATTCGTGCTCTGCCGGCATACTGTGTAGGTGATGTTGTTTCCTTCGTGGGTTATCATTTCTGGGAGCACACAATGCCCATTTGGCTTTCACTGGTGATGTGAATTTTGATCATCTGGTCAAGGTATTTATGATTTCACATTACGGGTATGAAACTATCCTGCTCCTCAAAACTTCCCCTAGATTTAGTATCAGTGAATGATTCTTTCCTGATACAAGCTTTACTATGATAGTTTCAAAATGTTGGCTTCTCCATCTCTAGCATAACCTCTACAATTGCTGGTTGATATTGGGCCTTCTTGTATAAACAAGAGCCCTCCAGTCCTCCAGCTGTTTATGTACCTATTTAATATTTATATAGACTTATAAATTCCTAGTTTCTCAAGGTTTATAATTCATTGCTGTAGTTCATTATTTTGATGAGCAAATTGTCCCAGTTGGTGCCCTTTCAAGCTGACTCCTGTGTTCCTGTCACATGTCTGTCCCTGCCCCCACCTTCAGTGTGATTATGGCATTCCTTGGAAATACAATTGGATTCACTTGCCTCAGCTTGCTTTCAGTGTGAGGGTCTGCTTCTTCCCATTCTTACTGATTTCATTTTCATTTGTTGAATATGTAGAATATTACCATGTTTCCAGAAGTCAAACTATGGAAAATGTATACTCAGAGAAATGCCCCTCCCTCTTCTATGCTTTCACTTCATTTCCACCCCATCCCCACGTGGCCCTTGGAAGTAACCAATTGTATTTTTTTCTGGTTTACCCTTCCTTTGTTTTTTTTTTTCCACTGTAAAGATAAGCAGAAATTACATTTTTTCTATCTTCCCTGCTTTTTTTTTTTTTTTTTTGTACAACAGCTATAATATGTATAAGCTGTCTGGCATTTCACTTTTTTCGTTTAAAAATATCTCCTGGAAATTACTTCCATCAATTCATAGAAACCTTCCTCATTCTTTTTTATAGCTCCATAGGCCTCCTTCGTCTATACATAGTATTGTTTATTCACCCAATATCCTGTGTTTAGACACTTAGAAATTTGCAATATTTTCAATTACAAAGAACAGTGCAATGAATAACCTTATGCCTATGTATTTTCATATTATTGGAGGTGTATCTTAAGGGTAAATTCCTAGAAGTGGGATTGATGGAACAAAGTGTAAAGATATTTGCAGTATTGTTAGGTATTCCAAATTTTCCCCACAGAGGTTGCATTCCCATAGTACTGTGTGTGTGTGTGTGTGTGTGTGTGTGTGTGTGTGTGTGTGTGTCAGGGTGCGCGGGGCTGAGGGGTGTGTTCTTCCACATTACACTAAGAGCTGTATTTAAATTTTACAGATTTAACTTTATTTAGTCCATGAATTTTTCAAGAAAAAGTATTTTGTTTGGAATTCATCACCTCTTGGGGGAATAAATTAAAATCAGAATGTCATTCATCCATTCAAAGTTTATTTAATTTGAATCCATTCTACAATTTATTTAAATAACTTTCTAATAATGAACATAAGGTTTTTAAAATTATTTGCTATTATAAGCAATGCAGCAATAAATATATTTATGTATAAATCTTTTCACATATTCTTATTTTCTTAGAATAAAGTTCTAGAAACAGAATCCCTAGTCCAATTGGTAGAAATTTTCAAGACTTTTCTGTTCCAACTTATAATTTCAGCAAGATATAAAAATGCAATTTTATAGATAAAAATAATTATGTCATTAGTATCTTAATTTTCTGTTCTTTATTAAATTACAGTTTTGGCATATTTATATTTCTCCCTCTGCCAATTGTCATATCATGGCCTTTCTTTAATAGTTTTTGACATGAAGACATCTCATAAGAGAAAAGGTAATTTCTTTCTTCATATAGTTCACTGAAAGAGAAAAAGGCCCGGTAGGTCTGAGGGAAATCTAAAAAAAAAAAATACATATGTATATTATATATATATATATATATATATATATATATATATACACACACACACACACACACACACACACACACACACATATATATATATGTATCTGTATATATGTATATCTATGGATATATGTATATATATGTATATCATGTATGTATATAGCTCATTACTTTATGTTGGCTTTTTGCTTTCTGAGATGCTCATTCTCAATTTGTTCACCTGTAGGGTAGATGAACTGGCCTTTTATCGTGCCCTTCCCAAACTATAGTGGGAAATTGTGGCAGAAATTGGGAATTAGCTTCCAAAAGCCATTTATGACTCTTTTTCCCCTTGCCTGCCTTGATTATAGATATCTGGAAAACTCAAAGCTTGCCCCTTGCAGTTAGCAGTGGTCATGTGACTTGCTCTACCCAATGAAATTTGGGTATTAGTCTCTAAGGAGAAATTTCCTTCTCAAATACAAAAACACAGAGCGCTGCTAAAAGAGCAACCTATGCCTCTCTCCTTTCGTCTTCCTTCCGCCTGATTTCTAGGGGCAGGACTGACATTTGGCTGCTACCACAGGTAGGCAGTATAGTTGTAAAGATGCTGAAATTAAGAAAAAAATTAATGTTGATGTTTAGTAAGGTTTTACATCTTGCCCACAGGCACCAAGTAGCAGGGCCAGGATTCAAATTCAGGATTTTCTAACTCCAAATCTGGGCCACAGCTCACTCAACACTGCCAGATAGTACAGCACTCTTACAGCTGCCATAGGGAAAAAGAAAAAGAACGTCATCATTTCAATCTCAAGATTTTATGAGCAAAAACTAAAAAAAATCAATGTATAGCAACTTTCATGATGAAATCAAGACTATAAATTACATGAAGAAAAGAGGAAAACAGAGAAAAATAAGGTCACTAAACTCCATTTTATTCTCATTAATCATATTTCAAAACAATGGGCTTTACAATAATGCATTAATAAGACAATTTCTAATAATTTTGGATCTATGGAGGCCAAAACTTGAATAAAAATCTTTCTGTAATCATTACTTCTAACTGTCAACCATATTCTGTAATCGAAGGATATTTTTACAGATTTGCCCAACTTATGAAACATAGGTACAGTTTCTTCTAGAATATGCTACTGAAAAGTGTTTTTTAAAATTTATATTTTGTTTTGCATAACCAGTTAATCAAATATTAAATGTGCCAGTTGAAAGTGAGAATCTACTTAGTATCATAAATATGCAGGATAAAGACTGCGTAGGTAATTTAGCAACAAGAAAATGAAGTCATTATTATTTCTGCATCATAGTGTCAAAGCTTTAAAATTTGACTAGTAAAATAGTTAATAATAAAATCCTAATTCTAATTCATTTTTAAATATGGACATTCAGACTTATCACATTTCAAAATTTATTCCACCTCAGCTTTGGCAGGGTATTGATTTTAGTCAATGTTGATGATGAAGCTTTTAGCCAAAACGGTCGTTTGATGTACTTTTAATCCTGATTCTTTCATGAACTTGAAAAATTTAAAGATTGATTTACTGTAGTAGTCTGTATCATTCATAATGTTGAGTTCTACTGGCAGGGTCCTTCTGGCAGGTGCTAAGGAGAAAATAAAAGGCTTGTAAGTGAAAATAGAAAGGAGAGGAAAAGAGAGGGCACAGAGAGGGGGAATTGAGGGTTGAGAAGAGGCAGATAGGCAGAGAGACTGAAAAGGAGGAGAAAGGTAAGAAGAAAGAAAAATTCACCTACCTGACAGGAAGAAATTGTAATTGAAACTATCAATTACTCTGATGGTTTCCCCAGGTATTGGAACTGGCTCTACCACCTAGGTCATCCCTCTGTCTTTATAAGAGATCATACCTCGAGCATTTCAGACTGGGTAACAGTTCATTGGTTTTTAAAGCACACACACACACACACACACACACACACACACACACACACACACCCCAAAGCAAAAATCTTCTACAAATTCTCTTTTACCAACACCTGTAATAACAAACAGAAACCATTGATACATGTTTCTTCTTTAAATGAGGACGCAGACAAAATTATAGAATGTTAGAGCTGAAAGGAACCTCTGACATTAACTGTCCATTCCCTATTCCACAAGGTCCTGCCGCTGCAAGAGGCAGACTCAAGGCGAGAACTCAGGTCCTTGGATGTCCAATCCAATGATCCTTCTTCCAAGATGCAGGATGCCTTTCCTGCCTTCTTTGACTGAAGAACTAAAATTCCTCCATCAGGGGAAAAAAGAAACTCACCTCAAGTGCATAATTTCTAAAAGGATACTGTAGTGACTAGAATTATAGTTTCTTTTTTAAAGGAGAAAGAAATTTCAAAATTTTATTTACTGCTCTTTTTAAAAGTGAGTGGTGAGGATTTTGAAAATATCTGTTTACCAATTTCCTACTGGTAACAGAACCTTGGCAGCAATAACTAAATCACCTTCATACTCTTCTCTGTGAAGCCATTAAGCCTAGAAACATGCTGTTTTTGGCAATACAGAAATCAAAGTGGTAGCACAGCAGAGCAGATCTGTGTTAAAGAACAAAAATCCACAGGCTGCTTCAAATATCAACAAGGAACCCTGAAATTTTCTATCAATTTCTTTTCGTGGCCTTGTGACATTTTCAACTTAAAACTATATTGCTTAACATCAAGGCACTTTGAGAGAGCTTCGGTTGGAAAAGGTAATTTTTGAGTGAGATTCAGCAGAAAAAGGTAATTTTTCAGAGAGGTTCACTGGAAAAAGGTAATTTTCAGAACCAATTGCTGCATTCTTTTGCTGTTATTTTGTCTCTTTTCTAAGTAGCCCTAATGTCATTCATGGACACTCTATGTCAATACATCCGTACTGGCTAAGTCGTTTGTGCAAAGTAAGTTTACAGAAACCGTAGCTTTAGGCTATGTTATTCCAGGGCTGTGAAGATCAAACAATGCAATTTCACTTGGAAGTTTCATCAATTTTGCATCAATGTTGATGCTCGAGCTGGAGGCCTGCACCCAGAATCATAATTTCAGCCATACAAAAAAAAATTTGTTTTTGATGGAGAATCTAATTTCCTGTGATGATCATTGTTAGGTAATGCAGTGGCTCAGTAATGCAGCTCTCTAAACCTCTGGTGCTGACCTATTGACAGGCAAGCAATGTAGGGGCTTAAGAGCTGATCTAGATTGCATCAATTCATACTGTTTTGAGATACTAAAGGAAAAATAACTAGTCTTAGAATGCATGTTATTATATGTTATTTGTATAAGTGGATGAACAAGGATCCTAGGAAGCTGAGACCTTTCATCTGTTCATTTTGGAGAGCTTCAAGTTTTAGAAAGGAAATGAGGCAATTCATCTTAATGGTTTGAAATGAGGACTCTGAAATTATCAGGCTTCTCATATATTTGTCCTTTGATTATATCACCAGAGAGAAAATGAAAAAGAAAAAACTCCCGAAACTCCTTCAATGAAAGATGTGAAAGTTGAAGCGCATAAAAAGAAACAATTTTTAAGCCTTTCTTTCTTTCTTTCTTTCTTTCTTTCTTTCTTTCTTTCTTTCTTTCTTTCTTTCTTTCTTTCTTTCTTTCTTTCTTTCTTTCTTTCTTTTTCTTTCTCTCTCTCTCTCTCTCTCTTTCTTTTTTAATATAAAGTAAAACAGCAAGCTTTAACAGGCTACCATTTTATTCTCTCCTTGAAATTATATGTATTGGGGTTAAAGTGAATATTAATGGATACCCTTTCATTAATCTCTTTTTTTTTTTTTTTTTGTAATTCAGCCTTTGTGTAAGTAATTGTACCATACAGAAGTTCATGTTTACTGGATATATAAACACATAGCCAACACAGTCAGGATACTTTCATCTTTTCATGTCTGCTCAGTACCAAACACAATTGTTTTATCTTTCTAAAGAACTTCCACCCTCAACAATACATTCAAATAATAACGACATTTCTATTTAAAATAGTTATCTTTTTTGTTGTAAGAAAAAAATGGGTATTTCATCAGAACTTAACTATCTTTAAGTTGGTTTGCTATTTATACTCACTGAAAAGAAAATTAAATGAATCAAATGTGATCAGTTTGTTATCTTTTATCTAAATGAAACATTTTTCTTTATAGTTGTCTAGAACCCAGTTTTATACATATATATTTAAAAGGTTGTATTTTTTAGAGCAGTTTTAGGTTCAGAGCAGAATTAAGAGGAAGGTAGAGATTCCATGTATATCCCCTGCACCCACACGTGCATAGATAGCATCCCCCATTATCAATAACCTCCCAGCAGAGTGGTATATTTACTATAGTTGATGAACCTATATTGATGCATCATTTTCACTTAAAGTCCATTGTTTACATTAAGGTTTACTTTTGGACCTGTACATGCTATGGGTTTTGACAAATGTATAATGATATGTATCCACCATTAAAATACATATAATTTAAAAGAGAGAATCAAATTCCCCTGTGTCTCACCTATTCATTTCTCCCATCCTAACCATTGATCTTTTTACTGTCTCCATAGTTTTTCTTTTTCCAGAATGTCATATAGTTGGAATCGTACAGCCTTTTCAGTTTGACTTCTATCACTTAGTAATATGCATTTAAAATTTATTCATGTCTTTTCAATACTTGTTATCTTATTTCTTTTTAGTGCTGAGTAATAGTCCATTGTCTGGATGTGCCACAGTTGGTTTATTCATTTACCAACTGAAGAGCATCTTGGTTGCTTCCAGATTTTGGCAATTATGAATAAAGGTGCTTATAAACATCTGCATGTGTGGTTTAATGTGAGCAAATGTGTATATATATATATATATATATATATATATATATATATATATATATACTTTTAGTAACTGTGTGATGAGCATTTCTTTTTTTTTTATTAGTTTCAGGTGCACAAAACAAAGTAATAGTTAGACATTTATCATTTATATCCCTCACACTGTGTCAACTCCCCTTCCCCCATCCACTATCCCTCTGACATTGCACACAGCCATTACATTTCCACTGTTTCTATTCCTAATGCTGTACTCCACTTCTTGTAACTACACACACACACACACACACACACACACACACACTTGTAGTTGACATTCATTATTGTTCAGCTTCAGCTTCAGGTGTACAGTGCAGTGATCAGGCATCTACATCATCCCTGAGGTGGTCTCCCTAATGAGACAAGTGTCCATTGGATACCCTACAAAATCTTTACATTACTGATTACATTCCCCAAATTAACTCTCATAACCCTGTGTCAATCTTGTGGTTACTGACTGTGCTTTCTAATCCCGTCACCTTCCCCCTTATCCCCACCATCCCCCATCTAGCAACCCTCAGTTTTTCCTCTATGTCTCTGAAACTGTTTCTGATTAGTTCATTCATTTATTCTTTTCTTTAGATTTCACATATAAGTGAGATCATATGGTATTTGTCTTTCTCTCTCTGACTTATTTCACTTAACATAATGTTCTCTAGGTCCATCCATGTTGTTGCAAATGGTAAGATTTCTTCCTTCTTTATGTCTGCATAATACTCCATTGTATAAATGTACCACAGTGGACAAACGTTTTTAATTCTTTAGGGTAAATACCAAAGACCATTATCGCTGAATCATATAAGAGTATGTTTAATTTTAAGTCACTCTTTGCAGATGACATGATGCTATATATAGAAAACCCTAAAGACTCCACCAAAAAGCTATTAGAAACAATCAACGAAGACAGTAAAGTTGCCCTGAATGTGCACCACAATGAGATGTTACAGAATTCATAATTAATCATTTAATAAATCCCTGTTTGTCAAGATGTACATAGTGTGCTCCCCAAACAATTTACCTTTTCTATTTTCAATCATCTAACTTACTGACAAAGGCTTTTGGTCAGCCAGCATACAAATATTTTATTTAGTGGAAATTCTGTTCATTATGTCTTTGTCAGGGATTAACATTGACTAATTCTAAGGCTTTCTTGGAAGTGCAGGCTGAGAGCCAGTGAAATAGTCACATGCCATTTAAAGTTTGTTTGTTGCTTTTTACTCACTATAAATGTAAATTAACTTTATTGAAAAATCTGCATTTCCAACCCATTAAACATCTGTCCCCCATTAAGCTCAGTAGATACTTTGGTTGACCAATGTTTCTAAATGTGTGGACTCTCGAATTAGCCAGAGAACAGCTGACATGGTGGGGGATAGCTAGTGGCCAGAAAGACTATCTGAAATGGCTGAGAGGGAAGCAGTGATATGAATTGGCAGTAATGGATACCAGTGCCTCAGTTATTTGAATCTTTTGGAAAGACGAGATTTAGATGAGACATACTACTGACTGCCACAGAGAGTGGGAGGACCAGAGTTTTTGAATCACTGAGACCAGAGTTTGAGTCCCATTGCTGCCACTCTCTAGGGATGTGATCTTTGTCACATTACTCATCCTCTCATGGTCTCAGTGTCACCATTTTTTTTTTTTTTGAAAAAAAAAAAAAAAAAAGCAAATCATTATGATAGTACTTTCTGTAAGTGGTGGTTTTTAGGTTAAATGAAAGCGTATATTTATGTGCCCAGCCCAGAGCCCTGACCGTGGCAAACAACAGTAGTTATCTCAAGATGTGTGTCAAAATGTAAAAACATTTTACAAAGAAAGCACAAGTGGGTTAAAACCGGAAGATAGTCTAAATGGATACTGCACATAGGATGTCAGAGTAAGCATGGTTTATTCTAATAGTCTTCCATTTTGTATTGGTGACATCACTTGCTACTCTAAACTTATTATTTAATTAAAAAAAGTTTTAATGAAGATAATGTGTGCTTGCTTTTGGAATTTTACATCTTAGCAGAAGATGTGCTCTGATTTTGAGCTTTGGAAGTTAGAGAAGGAAAGGCTTGCCTCACTCTCCAGGAGAAAAGACCACCCTCAGTGACTGAGGAAGCTCTGCAGTGATGTAACAGAGTTGCACCCATCACACATCTTTACATTTCCAGTGGATAGAATACTCTTTGGCACATAGTAGGGATTCTGTAAATGCTCACTGAAATGATATGTGATAGGGTGGGATTGTCCAATGTGTACAGCCATCTCATTAACTTTTTACCCCCAGAAACCATGGTATGAGGCATCTTTATGTGAGATAACTTGGTCACAAATACCTTTTAATAACCGTTTACATCCCATGCTCGATTAGGCCTTATAACTAAGTGTGCTGTAATTAATAAGCTACTTAAGTGTGGTTTATCTTTCTGCTTCAAACTAGGTTTTTAAAATGTTTTTGTGATTAATTTTGTTGAAGTTATGTCTTTAAATTCATGTTCATTTTCAAATAGAAAATTACAGGAAACATTTCTATTTCCTAAAGCTTCAATATCCTAGTACTCATGATGAGAGCCTTTCAGATGTTATACTGTGAAACAGTTACAACTGCAGATCTAATGGGTATAAATGAGTATAAGTAAACAGAAAATTTGCATATCAGCTATGTAAATGTATGAATATATGTATATATAAGCATAAGTACATGGGTGTAAATGAAGAGGGTTTTTTCCCCCTCCTATTTTCATAGCTCTGCCTCCATCCTCTGAGTCATTCAAGTCATTAAAATCCTAAATGAAATCTTGTCAGGCTGACATCTTTGGTGGCCTTCCCACTGTTTCTCACATTTCCTCTCAAAGACACGTCCACTCAACCCACCTTTAACAGCCCCAAAAGTGAGGCTGTTCCTGATCCTGCTCAGGAAACACAAAGGCTAAAAGACCTGTTTACAAAGAAAAAAAAAAAAATGCTTCACCCCACTAACAAGAGCATGGCATATTTTTATAAAGGAATTTGAGTTTTATCCAGGCTTAGTTCTTTCCAGGTTCGTGCATGAGAAAAACCTGGACATATCCTGGGATGATTTGTTGGGTAATGAGATTTTTACAGTTTGTCAACCATCTACCTACCTGAATCTCTGGATGTCTCAAGTAGCGCTATGTCTCTTTGTTTGGGTAGGCAACATGCCATTTTGTTTTTGTTTTTAATTGAGATTTGGAGAATTTATTTTCTTCCAAAATATACTGTGAAATATTAAACTTGATTGCTGGTCCTAGGTTATTATTTGTAACCAAGTACAGGCTCAGAAGGGACAGAACCAGGAATAGCTCAGTTAAAAGAAAGAAAGAAAACCCAGGCCTGTCCTTTCTTTTGGACTTGCACTTTGGGGCTATGTAAGGTACGGGGTTTTATCAATTACATCTGAGTTAGCAGGAAAAAGACTCTCTCTGACGATAGAATTCACCTCCTTCTTGCTTCTGCTCTTCGGTTTAGAGCCACAGGGACGCCATCCATCAAAAGAACCTCTCCTGAAGAGGAGAATCTTGTTAAGGCTGGCTGTCAACTTTAGAAAACTAATCATGGTATTGAACACCAAAATGATTTTATACTGCTTTTCTCCTTCTCGTCGACCGAGCAGGCTATTAAGGAGAAAGGCCGACAGATGTTCAGCAACAAACTAAAAATAGATAACCTGCTTTAAATATCAAGTATGCCTGCTTGATTCTGGAGTGAAACAATGTGAGCAGCATGTGTACAGAATAGAATGCAGATTAAAGACCAGAGGCTGACTCAGATTTGGCAGTGGAGACGCAGGGTGGTGGACAGCTCCTTTAGCCAAGACTTAATGACGTCATTAAAATGACTTTCTTTTCCATGGCCAGCTGATGTCAAAATATGTGTGCTACCACTGATCTGGATGGATATTATGTCCTATGTTAGCTCAACAGAGTCAGAAACATCGATTAGTGGTTTTGAGTCAGCAAATAGACTCAAGGCATTTTATTTTCTGCGTGCTGTGTTCTTTTCATCTTCTTTTCAATGTAGCTTTCCTTTTCCCCTTTATCCTATGGTACTAGTTGAATGCTGATGACCCAATAGAACCACAGCCAAGTTGTGTTTGATGGCCATCTGGTGGCCACAGCTGCCTGATTATCCACTGATACTGATCCAGGCCCCAGGAGCAAAGCGTTTTCGTTCTTCTTTATACCATAGAGCAAATCCTGAAACATTCATCCTTCAAATTTCAGTTCCCATCCAGCCTCCTTAAACTCTTCCCTAAGGACCCTGAGATGTTCCTTCTCCCCTCAACAACTGTAGAGTCTCTCTGTCTCTCTCTCGCTGTCTCTCTCTCGCTGTCTCTCTCTCTCTTTCTCCTTCATATTTTCTATTGCTTCCTTAGTAGGTAGTCAATGCTGGCCATGACTTTCCCTGACTGTGCTCAATAAATAAATACTTGTTGATTAATTAGATTGCTCACCCCAGGAAGGGTGGTCTAAGGGTAGGCTTTGTCAGTAGGGTGATAGCTTGTAACTCTGGGGCAGGGGTGGTACTACTTTAGGAAACAGATACAAACTGCAGACCTGTGCACCAAAAATGTACATATAAACATACACAAAAACTTTTGCGTATAGTTTTAGAAGGTTCCTGACTCCCCCTGAAGGCCAACTAAGGAAACTTGTTGGGGAACCTTCCTATAACAGGACCTATTCTGTGTGAGAGTCCTCCTAGGACTCTTGGGAACAAGGTAGAGGACACTTACTGGCTTCTTTCCCAGCAGGCAGATAACAACTTAATTTATCAATGTGCGTTTTCTACAAGTCTCTGAGGTTATGCACTTGTATCTGTAAGGTTGTAAGGCAACAATATAGAGTGGAGAAATTAGCTGAACTTAAGCTAATTGGATCTGAATTTGAATCCAGGTTCTGTTACTTACTGCCTGTGTGACTTTAGCTAAGCCACTCAACATCTCTGGGCCTTAGTTTTCTTATCTGTTACCTAGGGATGAAGTTAACATTTACCTCAGACACAGATACAAGAACACTTAGCTCTCTATCACTGTCCTTCTGGGTAAAAGGTGATCTTGAACAGTTTTTGGAGCTGACAGGCTTAATAGTGGCAGAACATGGAATGAACTATGCAGCTGTTCAGGAATACTGGACAGTGGTACTTTGAGGATGTTCTTATGTGGCTGCTAGGCTTTGTTTCCGATCACAGATAAGACATTCCCTGAGGGCTCCCAGAAATATATGAGGGCCAAAGGCCTTCATCAGCAGGTAGAAAGAAAGGAACTGAGGTTGTAACTATGATTGAGGTAACCCTATAAACTCCAAGAAAGCAAAGAATTTATCTCTTTGTTTAATGCTGTATCTCAAGCACCTAGAAGGGAGGGAGCCTCATAAGCACTTTCAACTTTTGTTAAAGGAGTGGATGGATGGATGGATGGATACATTTACATGCATACCGTGTTTCCCTGAAAATAAGACCTAGCCAGACAATCAGCTCTAATGCGTCTTTTGAAGCAAAAATCAATATAGGATCCGGTCTTATTTTACTATAACATAAGACTTGGTCTTATAATATAACATAATATAATATAATATAATATAATATATAATATAATATAATATAATATAATATAATATAATATAATATAATATAATATAATATAATATATTGTAATGTAATATAATACAACATAATATAATACCAGGTCTTATATTAATTTTTGCTCCAAAAGTCGCGTTAGAGCTGGATGTCTGGCTAGATCTTATTTTCAGGGAAACACAGTAGATTATACAAGTTAGTTAGGTTTGAGGAAACTTGAGTTACATATATAAGCAATACTGTTTAAAAAGCTTTGTGGTTTATGGATTGGAAGACTTACTGTTGTTAAGATGGTGGTTCTCTCCAAATTGATCTATGGATACAATACAACCCCAGTCAAAATCCCAGCAGGTTTTTGGGTAGAAATTGACAAGTTGATTTTAAAAGGTATATGGAAATATCAAGGACCTACAAAAACCAAAATAAATTTTAAAAAGAACAAAGATAGAGGACTTACCCATCTTAATTTTAAGATGTATTATAAAGCTACACTTATCACAATAAGTTGATATTGGTAAAAAGATAGACATAAAGATCATTGGAAGAGAGGAGAGAATTCAGAAATAGACCCACACGCATATGGAAAATTGAGTTTTTCCACAGAGCAATTTAATGGAGGGAAAGGAAAGCCTTTTAACAACGATTTTGGATCAAATGGATAATCACGTGGAGTAAAAAAATTTTTCTGTGAGGTATTATTTAATTTATCTTTATTTTGTCAGTTATTTTTGTTGAATTTTGATTTACTTTTTTTTTTTACTATTACCAGTAATGTTGCAGTAAACATCCTGTTGATATAGCACGCACAATATTCCTGTAGATTAGATCCCTAGAAGTGGATTGTAAATCAGAGTATATATATATTTTAAATTTTCATCAGTATTGCCAAATTTCTTTCCAAAAATGCTGTTACAGTTTATACTTCTATAATATCATATGAGAATATTTTTTGCCTACACATTTGCTACTTTGGATATTTTTTCCTCTCTTTGACAATCCAATAGGAAAAACTGGTATCTCATTATTGTTTTAATTATCATTTCTTGGTTTTAATAAGATTGAGTGTATTTTTATATTCAGTAGTCATTTGTTTCCCTTTTTGTGATCACCTTTTTATATTATTTACCAATAATTCCATTAAATTATCTTCCTTTTTCTTATTAATTTGTAGAAGCTACTTATATATTATGGATTTTAACTCTGACTATTATCTATGATGCAAGTATTACCTCCCAGTTTGTCATTTGTCTTATAACTTGGTTTATGATTACCTGGAAGCTTTTAATTTTTATATAGTTAGTCTATCTTTTACTTTATGGGTTATAGCTTCCTTGTCTTGCTTAGGAAGGGCAACCCACACTAAGATTACTGAAATATTCTCTGTAATTTTATTTAGTGGTAGTATACATTACTTTAAAGATAAGGAGGATAAAAAGTCATCTAAAAATCAAAGGCCACATATCAAACAAACATAACGATTGATTAAATGGTTTAAGAGAGCAGATTCTGGAACCAGCTTGTCTAGGTGCTTTTCTAACTGTGTGACCTTGGGCTAAACCATCTGTGCTTCAGTTTCCCCATCTGTAAGGTGAGGAAAATAATAATAGCTACTTCATGGGATTGTTGTAATGATTAAATGAGTTAATAGACATTAAATGCTTTGAATAGTGATTGATACATAAAAAGCAATGTATAAGTGTTAGCTAAAAATGTACATTGATGGTGTTACTACTAACTGAATCTAAGAAGTGGGAAAAAGAAATGCACCTATTATGATTTGAACATTTACAATTTCTGGCATTGATGTAGGTGCTTGTATTCAGTGTCTTATGTGGTAGATATCACCACTAAAGCTCAGAGAAGCTGTGTCTCATCTTATGGTCACACAGGTAGGGAGTGATTAAGCTAGGGCAGCTCATGTTCTATCATATCACTATGTCCCTGGAGTGGCCGAGGCATAGGTTTGTATTTGAAAGTCATTTTCTGAATGTCACCTTCTTGTTGGAAGGTTCTACTGGAAGGTTTGTGGCTTGAAAGATCACGAAGCATGAACATTACTGCTAGACTTCTATAAATGTAACTGAAAAAATACCCCAAAAACTATGCTGCAAGACCTTCTTCGAATGTAATGGCCTATGTCTACTATCTGTGTTATTCTGTGATCAGCCTGCCTCTGTTTGAAAAAAAAGACAACCCATGTTAGCGCCTATTGGTCACTACTTTCTATTAGGTTGGTGCAAAAGTAATTGCGGTTTAAAAGGTTAAAAATCATTGCAAAAACCTCAATTTCTCTTGCACCAACCTAATATTATTGTTTTAAGATTTTGTTAAAGATCAGTAACAAGCTAGCAAATGTCAAACTAAGCAGGACTTCTTTTTGTAACTTAAAAGATTTGTTTTGATGGTTGGTAAATACTTTTGTTTCTGGGGAAGGTAACGGACCAATTATCACTACTTTATCATCATGGTAAATACTGAAGCTGCGATGTATTAATGCTTGCTATAAGAGGCAGCATAGCACTACCATTAAGATATGACTCTGGAGTCAACCCTCACAAGTGGAAATCCCAGCTCTACAACTTCATTAGTTGTGATGACCTTGGTCAATATATGTAAACTCCCTTATTGGGAGGACCAATAGTTAAGGACCAATAGTGGTTCCCCCTATTCCTTCCCCCACCCCAACCAATTTCTACTACCTATTGGCTCTTTCCCCATTCATCAGCAGCTGGAGTATTTATTTATTTATTTTAATTTTTACTTTTTACTTTTTTGTTACTTTCAGGTATACAAAACAATGTAATAGTTAGACATTTATCATTTATATCCCTCACACAGTGATAACCCCCCCATCTACTACCCATCTGACATTGCACACAGCCATTACATTTCCACTCTCTATTCCTAATTTCCTAATGCTGTACTCCACTTCTTGTAAATATATATATGTATATACATATATATGTGTGTGTGTGTGTATATATATATATATATATAATTATATATATATATAATTACAGTTGACATTCATTATTGTTCAGCTTCAGCTTCAGGTGTACAGTGCAGTGATCAGGCATCTACATCTTCCCTGAGGTGGTCTCCCTAATGAGACAAGTGTCCATCGCATACCCTACAAAATCTTTACAACATTATTGATTACATTACCCAAATTCACTTTTGTATCCCTGTGGCAATCTTGTGGTTACCGATTGTGCTTTCTAATTCCCTCACCTTCCCCTTTATCCCCAGCCCCCCTCCCATCTAGCAACCCTCAGTTTTTCCTCTGTGTCTCTGAGACTGTTTCTGATTAGTGCATTCATTTATTCTTTTCTTTAGATTTCACATATAAGTGAGACCATATGGTATTTTTCTTTCTCTGTCTGACTTACTTCACTTAGCATAATGTTCTCTAGGTCCATCCATATTGTTGCAAATGGTAAGATTTCATTCTTCTTTATGGCTGCGTAATACTTCACTGTATAAATGTACCACAGTTTCTTAATCCAGTCGTCTACCGATGGGCATTTTGGTTGTTTCCATGTCTTGGTTATTGTGTATAGCAACTGGAGTATTTAGATGCTTGTTCACTCCAGAAAGAGATATCACCACAGAAAGAGAGAAAATGGAGTCGAAACAGAGATTTTGTGTTTCAAAATAGGTTCTGTAGCAAATGGCAGATATAATATTACTGAAGAAAAGGTCTTTAAATTAAGATAGTCTGCTCTTTTAGTTTATTTAGTTTAGTTTCAAAAGTCTAAGCCCTAAACATTTCAGGGCATAAACAGATCCCCACCCCCCATAAATATATGTTAGGAAGAATAGAAAAGAGCTAAGGCTGTCACACTCCCAGACTTGAAAGAGTCTCAGATTTGTTTGTGTTGAGGGAGAAAGATAAGAAAGAGAAAGAAGATGACCTGGGTTCCATGGGCCTGACAGAAGGGGCCCTGTGTCCTGTTTATCAACCACTCACATCCCTGGTTGAGTTCTGGTGGCCAGAAAGGTTGGAGTTACTGAGAACAGGTGGCTCTTACGCTTTGCTTAGGAAGACATATCTTATTACTGCTGACATCCAGCATGGTGTGTGGCAGAAGGAGTAGGGTGTCTGCACATAGGCTAGCTTCCTGAGTGAGTGACCTGTACAGTCACACAGGGACTGGTGCTTGGGTGAATGTTCTCCTGTTGCTCTCTTAAATTTCTTAATAATTTTTGAACAAGGGGCCAGCATTTTCATTGTGCACTGGGTCCCCCAAATTATGTAGCTGCTCTTATCTACACGAAGGGGCCTGAAACTATTCTGAGTCCCCATTATAAATGGGGCCACAAAGAAGGGAGAAAGTAGTGGGGAGGAAGCTGGCACCTGAAGAAGCTTTGTAGCAGGGACAAGGACACAATAGGGACGTGCATCAACTGATGACCAAAGACCAGATAGGATGGCAGACATATTGGTAGATGCCAGCATAGATATTAGATGATACTGAGGACCAGAGACTCCCAACTGATGCTTTAACATCCCCCAAGTGTCCTGGAACTCCTGATCTTCAAAGGAAATACAGAAGGAGACCTTGAATAGCCTTAGATTTTGTTTCCCACACTCTACCAAATACAGCAGAGGGCTCAACATAAATTTAATCAAAATAAAAAAATATGACATTTCTTGCATGCATGAATGTATGGACTGAAGATTTTACCTACTACTCCATAAGTAAACGTGTCACTTATTTTGTGAATCGGTTTATTTATTTGTGCATGCATTGCTATCCATGTAAGTACTATGCATCTTCCATCTATGGTGGTTTTATGTAAATTTAAAGCTGATGGTTTTGTTGATTCTACTTAATATAGCTGAGTTTCTCCTGCTGGCAATCAGTTTAGATATTGAATTATTTTTCAAATGACTTTAAATAATTCTCAAGTGATCTAAACTAATTTCTTGGCCTTGTAAATCTCAGACTCTTTATTTTCAACCTTCTCTTGTTATGGTATGTCCTGGGAAGCCAACATGCATTTGTTAAACTCTGAATTAGTGAAGACAGGCAACCATCTGGAACTGGAAAAGTGAGGGGTTTCAGAAGAGTCCTTCACATTGTGAAGCATCATTCACGTGCTCTCAAGTTTGCCTTGTGTTATAGAGGACTCCGACGGCCACCTCAGGTCTCCTCCAGCACAAGCCACTCAAGATGACACTGTAAGTAAAGGAGATGTGTGACTTCAAGGGAACATCAAGTCTGAGGCAAATCAAACCATACGTGATATGACATTAGGTTTACCCCATGCAAATCAAATATTTTCATGTCTTGAACTGAGATTCAGTCCCTATAAACAGTTGTTGAGATAGGGTTTGCTTTGTTAGAGATTATGTTTCCAAGTGTGGCAAGCCTACAGTTCCTTTATGCACTCTGCTAAGAAACCATCTTTTCTCTGTCCTTGCAAATGTCCCATCCATCTTTGAAAGTGTCTGGGTGCCTTACAGCAGCCACAACAGTGTGAGCACAATATCCAAAGAGCAAGTGTCAAGTAGGCATCAGCAAAGCAAAGTATAAACAGAGAAAATAAGATTGGACAGCGTTTGGGGGGTGGGGAGAAGAAATGATATAGCTCCTAGTTTACCAGATAAGGCTTATCTGAACAAGTGTTGTCGTCCAGTTTTAAAATGATAAACACATAGGGCTGAAAGGGCCCCTGAGAAGTCATCTGATTCATCCCTCAATCTCCAGGGAGGTTTTATCTAAACCATTTTTACCAAGAGGTGTCTGTCGCGTTCTTAAAATTCTGTGGGGAAGTGGATTTGACAGCCTTTCTAGTATCCCATTACAATGCTTTATAACCACAAGTGTCAGGAAGCCCCTCTTTATACATATATATCCTTTCCTTCTCTAGCTAAAGCCCATTGTTTCCTGTTTTATCCTCAGTAGAGAAATGTTCATACATCTGGATACAGCTTCTGAATAATAATCCTTCCTATATTTAAAGAGACATTAAGTGACCCATTTCTTTCTCTTCTTGAGACTAAATCATCCCAGGGGCTTTATCCTTTTTGCATTCACCCATTTCCCATATCCCTCTAAAGTTTTTGATGTCTCAAACTGGGCTTATTTACTTGGCAGGAGTTTTAACTTGTGGGGTGTTTTCAATGTCAAAATCACTTTCCATGTGCTACTTCTACATGATTGATTTTGCAAGACCTGTCCCATAAACACTGTCCAATGGAGTGGGAGTACATTGCTGGCTTCCGTGGACATATAACAGGGCCTTTCCCTAAAATGCCATTGCCAGTTTCCTACTAAATTCCAGGGTTACCGGCACATGACTATAGGCCAGCAACATGAGAGATGCTGGGAGATTGAGGGAGCTGGCTGCAGCTCACAGGGCGGGGAGAGAAGTTTGACTTCTTGCTATCACATCTTTCAGGGCCTGTATGACCCCAGAGAGATGGTAATTTGCAAGCCTTCCAACCACTTTGGGATCCTTGGCAGCTATTCAGAGACCAATAAATCAGTACCAAATTCTTCTCTTACCCCAAAAGGCTAGATGGCTCAGCTCTGGGACAATCTAGGTGTTTCACTCATGGGACCAGGCAGGCTTTTCTGAAGGAATGCTGGGAGGAGTGGCAATGATGGCAGTTGTGTCCTGCCCCTGACCTTCTTCCCAACCAAACAAAACCAATACCCAGAATCCCTGTCTTTCAAAAATCTTGCCTTGTGAAAATTTGTCTTGTCGCCTGAGTTCTCCTTTCAGAATTAGGTAATGGCCATTAATTGACGTAGGAATTACTTCCAGCTGTAATATAGAAATCCCTATTTTGAGCAGATAACCACATTTCAGGGACTTAAGCCTCAACTACACTAGGAGTAGAGAGGTCTCTTTTACAACAGTTGAAAAATTACAGAATAATTTCTATTACCAGGGAAATAAAAACATTATCTATGTGACCATATTTTATAAAATGTCAAGGGTAACCCGCGTGTTCAGTTTTATTGTGGTTAACGTCTGACGGCCTGCCTGAAAAATGATTTCATACGGGTAGTACTTCATGTGTGGTGTATATTCTATTAACATCTATGTTTATAATTATCCTGCAGTTTCTCGGATGGATAGAAGCAAAACATGGCAGCTTTCTCACAGATCCTAGCAGCTGATGGGCAGAGGTTAATTTGTCTGTACATGGACACATTAGCTTGTCACATCTGCTATTAATTGCAAACAGATATATTAGTCTAATTAAACATTGCACAGAACTGACCTAAATTGTTCAATGCCTGTTGCTATATCGACTCCACGATTAGCACACTTCAGGACGCATGTTTCTCCTTGCTGTACTGATACGAAGCAGCCGTCTTAACTCTACAGCTAGTAACAGTTGTTGCGGTGATCACAGCTGGTATGTTAACTATGTTTGTAATGGAAAAATAAAACTCATGTGACATCATCATGTAAGTTTGCTGCAGAACTACAGCCATTTCGACCCTACTGCTTTGACCAAGAGCATTTTCAAATACTTATTTTCTGTGGCAGCTGTCTAAGTGTGTTGCGGCCGTTCTAATTCTGGAGCTCATTATTAGGACAAACAGTTGTGGTAAATCAATAGCCCATCAGAATTAATTAAATGGGGAACAGCAACTGAATGTTCATCAGCTCATTCGCCAAGAAATCGGGGCAGAGGGTGTATCTCCCTACTCAGACTCCACGCTGGTTTATTCTGTGACTTGCAGAATTCCGTGGGACATGTTTAGTGATGACCACATAGAAAATATTTCTATGCGGCAAGTATATAAATAACAGAAGCCCAGTAATTGGGTGCCTTTTGGAATTAATGACTAGGTGATGGACATGTCTTTCCTTAATTTTTACCAGCATTAGATTCTCCGTTACAGCTGTATTGGCAGAGCTTTACTTCCCTGCATGAGAATGTCTCCCCCACTAAGAGGGAACCTTGCTTTGCCTGCACTCACAGACGTGTCCAGCACCCGGGTACTCAGTAAGCAGCGACTGCATGAAAAAAATCGAGGAAAGTAGTTTCATTTTATGTGAGACAGAGACAATCTACTTACATATAAACCTTTAGTAAGAATGCAAAGGATTTTTTCAATATACTAAGAGCAAAAATTTTTTTTAAAAAGGAAGGTAAACCCTATTTTTTTTTAAGTAAAAAGATTTAGTAAAGTCAAATTTTAAAACAACATTAAGCAGATTTTCATCAATCCTTTTGACTGTTGACATATCAGGCTTTGGCCTGATAATCAAGAATATACTTTAATATATATATATATATATATATATATATATATATATATATATATATAGTCACAGGATGTGGAATACGGCATAGGGAAGAGTCAATGGAATTGTAACAGCTTTATACAATGACGTCAGAGGGGTAGTAGATTGGGGGAGGGGATTATCACTTTGTGAGGGGTGTAAATGTCTAACTCTTACTTTGTTTTGTTCACCTGTAAGTAATAATAATAATAATAATAATAATAATAAAGAGTGTGTGAAGGTGAAGTTACACTGTACCATTTTCCCTAAACCTGCTGCCCTCTGGAAAGCAGTCTTCCTGGGCCTGAGAGAACCTGGGTAAGAACAAGGCTTGGCGACCTTAGCTGTGAGGGCTGAAGAGCTTCATAGTCAAAGAGCAATTGCATTCTCTGTCTGCTTTCTCCGTCTTTATTATTCAGCACAGTAGCTTGGGCACTTGGAAATAAATGTGCTTTGCATACTTCTCCTAACACTGAACAGTAGGTCTTCTGAAAGCCTGATGCAGTTGGCCGCCTTATCCTGGTGACTCCGAGGCCACAGTACTGCTCTGAGGACCATTCCACTGGCTTCTCTTTGGTTCTGGACTTTGCAGTCCCCTTGGCAACATCAGGTGTCCCCGGCCCTGCTCCAAGCTTACTGCCACCACTCTTCATGATTAAGGCAATAGGCTTTCACTCTGATCTTGATAGAGAGATGTAGTCTAGGGTTGTGAATTCAGGAATAGAAGTCAACAACTCTTTAAGAAGATGTGTTTTCTGTGTTTTTTTTTCCCTCGTCTCCCTCAGCTACAACTCTGGAATCGGAAAGATCCTTTTGTTGAATAGGTGTATGAGCAATCTTTCATGATGGAAAAATTCACTCATTTTTCATTCAACAAACACTAGGAAGCCTGGCACAAACATAAGTTAGAAGTAGTTCTTGCTCTTGAGGAGCTCATAGTCTATGGAGAAGCTCAAAAAGATATGCTGAGTAATGAATGACAGGAGGAAAGAATATATATATAATATGAAGGAAACACAAAGGAGGGGGATCATTAGTTCTTTCTGGAGCAGGAGAAGTTTGTCAGGAAAACTTCACACAGAAGACAATACATGGGTAGGGTATTGAACAGACCCATTAGCTTTTATTCAGAAATACTTGAGGAGTCAAGGAATAGTAGCATTAAAGTGCATTTATTAATTCGATCATCCAATAAATATTTATTGATATCAACTGTATGCTTTCTTGGCACTGTCCTAGCAATGGGGATATAACAGTGAAAAAATGACAAAGCTTCACGTAGACTTTAAATTTTAGTTGGAGGGGACAGTTAGCAAATAAATATCTGAAATGTCAGGTAAGGACAAATGCCATGAAGAAGAATAAAAAATGATAGTACACAGATAAAGAGCGTGATGATGCTGGTGGCACCTTGTGCTGGTTTATGTGAGGGAGTCTGGGAAAAGCTGACCAGGATGAGATGACGTTTGAGCAGACAGCTATAAGGAGTACCATGGAGAGTCACGTGGGTACCTGGGGAAGACCATTCCAGGTGGAGTCAACAACTGTGTCCAGTTTTTCAACATTAGAAAGACTTGAAGAGTTTTGTTGCATTGAGTGTGTGTATGCGTGTGTGTGTAACAACTTCTTAAGGTAGATACTTTAATATCCCCAATTTACACATAAGAAAAATATCTCTCCAAATCCTGCAAAGAGTACTCCCAGAGCTATAGGAAATTTGAATGATGTGAGGGTTTCCATAAAAATTTGGGCTCCACACAGTTTTTTTTTCACAATTGGTACAATTTGGTGCTAGTGGGTGATTCTGAGTCCTGGTGTCTAGGCTACACCTGGACTTTGCCCTAAAACAACGGTTTCTAAGCCTAACTGATTATCACATTTGCTTCTAATTTTTAAAATTACACATTTAAAAAATCCAGGTAACAAAATTCCATCTCTGGAGATTCTCCTTCATTAGCCTGAGGAGGGACCTGGGTATCCAGCATTTGCAGGTAACTCTCTCTCAGTGCTGCCAGATTTGAAAACCAGTTATAAAAGTGCTTTTCACACTTCAGTGTGCATACAACTTGTCTGGGGCTCTTGTTAAAATGCGGATTCTGATTCAACAGGCCTTGGGCTGGAGGTGCTCCTTTTCGAACAAGGCAAATCTGTTGTTGGTCTTTGGACCACACTGAGTAGCAAGGTTCTATACAGCACTGTCAGTACTGGAACTGGACCAGCTCACTGGGATAAGGGGAATGAGGGAAAGTCCAAATCCCAGTATGGAGAAGTAAATCCACCCCACTTCTCCTGTCTATCAAGCATCCACAGGATGTTCCTCAAAGCCCAGGCCTCTGTGCCCTGAGAGCTGCCAGATGGAGTAGCTCCGTATGCAGCATGAATAGTGGGGGTGGGGGAACATTTGAAACTCTGACTTGGTGAGGAAGGTTGGGGACCATGACTTAGGCATTCTTTGATCACCTTCCTCCTTCTGCTCTACACAATGAATGTTGGGAGTCTGTGTTGTGAGTTGAGGAAAATCCTATCTGGTCCATGAAGTCTTTCTGCCTCCTACACGGACCCCTCCACTGAACTATTCACCTCAGTGCCTCTCACCAGGATCACCTTCTCCTTTATTTTTATCTGCTTTGTGTGAGGCATTTTAATCTCTCCAGTGAGATTAAACTCTGCAAAGCTGCAGCACACACAGGAAGCTGAATTCATAGAAAGTAGGAATCATAGGATCTTGACGCTAGAAGACAGCTCATGAAATTAAATTTCCCTCTTAGGCTGTGCTTACTTCTACAGTCCTCTAGAAAGATAATTATGCCGTCCCTGCCTGAATACTGCTTATTGTGGAAAGCCTACTTTTTCGTGAATTACTCAATCAAAATAAAATTCACAGAATTGAAATTTGGTCTTATTCAGTCTTATCACTAGATAGACAAGAAGTTGAAAATAAATAAATTTTATTTTTAATTGCTTAATATATGTTGGGCCCTGTTCTAAATTTTGCATGTATTGATAGTTATTTCATTTGATCTTCACAACAATCCTACGAGGCATATGATATCATTAACCTCCTTACAGATAGAGAAGAGTCAAATAAATTGTTCAAGGTAGAAAATGGAGGAGCCAAGATTCAAAGCAGGAATTCTGATAGTAGAGAATATACTGTCTGAACATAACATAGATTAATCCTGGAAAGTCAATTTGTTCTATCCATCATATGCACAAGCAAAGTCAAAGCCTCCCAGAAGGAAATTTCCTCCCAGGAAAATGCGTTCATTACCAAAAAAGGCTCTGCTGTATGTCAGCTATGCCTTATGTGTTGGATGAACCAGACTGTGTGGTCTGAGATGGTTCTGGAATCCCTATGACACATATATCAGTTCTAGTGTTTGTACTCCAGCGTGGTGGGAGGTGGAGAAATCCTTCATCTATCTGATCCCTTGTTTTCCAAAAAAAATCAAAGTTGAATTGGTTCTAAACAATAGTCTTGAGCTTCCAGTTGGCCACTACCCAGTTCAGAACCATCTAATGGCTTCCCATCAAACTTGGAATCAAATCCCAGCTCCTTGCCATGGCCTACTCTACCTTATGTGAACCAGCCAAGGCTCTAGGTTCATTGGGCCAGGCTTATCCCTCACATTTGTTGGACCCAGGCAAGAGGTAAATGTTGAGGACCACATACCATAACAGTTAAGAAATTAAAAATCAAGCTAGTAAACTGTTAAAATGAAAGATGTCCTATTCTCTAATGTTGGCAAATATACATTTTTAATGACAAAAGCAAAAAACTAATATGCGTGAAGCTAGATTTATGGATTTATATAACTGAAGATCTCCAGAATATCAGACATCTGAATTTAATTATCATTGCATATTTCTGGGTTATTTCTGGGTGGTTAATAAAAATTAAATTAAAAGATTAAAATATTTTTCTGTTTTCAAATGTACATCTTCTAAAATAGTGAAATTATTAAGATTAAAAGAGAAATATAAAGTATGACTATCAAAATTTTAAATGAAATTAATAAAGCTGAAATTTTATTTAATTTTTTCAAAATTTAATTAAATATTATTCAATATTTTTATAATGCAAAATATGCTCAATTCTAGAGTTTAATGGTTATGTAGTTGTCTCCGTATCACACTTCACACCTGTTACATCTAGACCTACATATGTACAAACTTAGGAGAAATATGTAATGTTTAATATTGAAAAATGTTCTTCAGCTTCCATATGTAATCGTTGCAAATACTGCCCTAATTTGTGCACACTACTAGAGCCAGGAAATGGAATGGAAAGAGAAGCAATACAATGGATGCTTGGTGCCACTAAGAAACAACCTTCATTATGCAAGAATCAATTGTATTCATGTTTTCCAAGCAAAGGATTTGACAAGTTAATTAATTTGTCTTTTTTTTTTTTAAAGCCAAAGTGTTTCCATGTCACAAACCCTCACTCACTGCATTCTGAAGCTTTGAGTCAGCTCAGCAAACCTCAAACCTTTGCAGTCAGACATAGTTAGTTGCCTTTTCTTTTGAGGACATAGGGCAAGAAATACAGACAACCAGTTATTTGGAGCCTGGATAGAATGAGTCATGAGGGCAGCTGTTTAAAATTACAGGTTGCACTGTAGCCAGAACTATCATAAACTTCTGAGTGATGGAGGCACTGGTGTGTCTCTTGCTTGTGTGTGTGTGTTTGTGATATGCAAGGCTTTCTGAAGCAGAGGCTGAGGGCAGGAGCCCCTGTTGCCTGGTGTAAGGGGGATACTGTACTGGCCTTATTTATTTTCAAATGCATCCAGCAATATCCTACCTGCCGGCCCTTGTATTTCACTGTGAAATCTCTGTTCCTATAACTTTGTATTGTTTGCTTCCTCACTTCATTCAGGTCCCTGCTCAAATGTTACCCCTTCAAGAGGCCCCCCTGACCACTCTACCTAAATAGCACACCTGTCTCATCATTCCCACTTTCCTTGCTTTGCATTTCTGTGTAGCTCTAATTAATAACTGAAATTACATCACATGTCCGTCTCCCTCCCCAGCCCTGTATCTCTTGTTCACGCTTATGTAGAGTAGTGCCTGTCACATCTTGGATGCTCAATGATATGTGTAAGAGTGAAAAAAGGAAGGAAGGAAAGAAGGAAGGGAGGAAGGTAGGAAGGAACAAATTTGGAATAATGGTTTCTTATTGAAAGGAAGACATGATTACACTTGACCACGAAGGTTTTTGGTAAGGACTGTCCTTTGCCCTCTGGGATTGCCTGGGTTCCTTGGCAACAGCGGGAACAAGGCACACTTTTCCCCTCTGCAGGCTACCTGTGAGCTTTGACTTTCCCCTTCAGTCTAATGAAGAACAAAGTAGGTGTGACACAGCAAATTAGCAATACTTCTCTCATCCCTACCTGGGAAGCTGTGGAGTTGTCTTTCAATTATAACAGTGCTTTCTCTATGGTAAAAAGGCATGGGGACACAAAATTAACGAAGGCCAATATGATCTGCTTTCACCTACTACCAATTAACACTTTCCAAGTGACACAATTGTCAGGGAACCGGTGGTATTTATATTCTAGGGAATACATACATGAGGGTTTCATTTTCTCTGTCTGGAAGAGAGCATCAAACTAGATGCTACACAGATGCTACTCTGCAGAAGGGGCTTTTCTTAGGAACCCAAACCACGTGTTTCTGATCAATTCATTGACAGACACACAGAAAATGTGAAAAAGGATAAGTTAGAACCCTGCTTTTGACAAGAAAAGGGAGAGTGAAGTGTTATCATAGAGATACTTATAAAAATGAGAGTAAAGCCTATTGACTGATTTCCACATTGTAGCAATTGTCCCCAAATTACCCTGCTTCTTTCTAGTCACACTTTTTACATTTTTGTGTCACTTGGGACCTTGGGGACATTGCCTGGGGAGTTGAGCAGAGGTAGCTAGACTATCAAACCTCCCTAGATGGGTGACTAGTTGTTTGCCAAGTGTCTGTAGACAATTTCCGTGTTTTTTGTCTGGTACTATAGTTTTTATTGTGATTTTTCAGTTTGAGTATGGTTAGAAAGATACTGTTTAAAACCCAGTTGGGTAGAGCTTTCCAGAAAATTGTTTCCAAATAACTGCCTCAATAAATATTAATGTAGACAAGTGATAACAGAAGCATGACCAGAATGGTAATTGAACAGTCAGGAATGAACACATTAAATGGCAAGTTTTCACAGGGTGCCTAGTACACTCTCAACACTGCGTTAGGCACAGTACGGGGTTCTTGTGGTGGTTTTGTTTGTTTGTTTGTTTTTCTTGTTTGTCCACATAGCATCCATTTCTTATTCCTAACAACATCTGGGTTTCTCAAAGTTACATATGTTAGTCAAATGCAATTTCAATTAATGTCCCAATTTAAAAAATTGGATTACATGACTTAGAACACACAGGAGAATTCCATTTCTGGGAAAATGGAATAGACTTACTTCTCCCTATTCTTTCCATTCAGTACAACTAAAAATCCTGGACACTGCATATAAAACAAATATAAGGAGGCTCTGAAAAGTAGAGAGAAGAAGGTAGACCAGCTAGGAACCTTGTGACCCAAAGAACAACATAGTGTTGAGTTTCCTGGGGTTTCTTTTTGCCTCAGACATATCTCAGACTTATAACTGAAGAAGCCAGCAAACAGAAGTCGTAACTGACTCAGACAATAAAAGCCCAACAAAAGCCCATTCTCTTTAGCCAAAAGGCCAGGAGAAGAGCAGACTAGCAGGACAGAAAACATTTAGCTATCCACTATTATTAGTTAGGATTCTCCAGAGAAACAGAATCAGAAAGATAGATAGATAGATAGAAAGATAGATAGATAGATAGATAGATAGATAGATAGATAGATAGATAGATAGATAGAATGAATTAGAGAAAGCAGCTAGAAAAGAAGTATGAATAAGATCCAGAGTTTCGTAGTATAACAACCCAAAGATGGCTAAGGTAAATTCTCTAACCAGAAAAGAAATAATAAAAGAAGAAATGTTAGAACTTTAGGAGGGAATAAAGAACAACAACAAAAAAGCAAAAACATAAGTAACTATGTTACATTTTCCTTTTCCTCTTGAGTTTACTAAATTAAATTTGACTGTTAAAGCAAAGATTGTAATACTGTTAAGAAATGGTTCTAAATGTCTGAAGAGGAAATATTTAAGACAATTATATTATAGAGGGAGAGGGTAAAGGAATATAAAAGGAAGTAAGTTTCTATATTTTACTTGAACTGGTAAAAATGATGGCCCCAGTAGACTGTGATAGATTATGTATATATAACATAATACCTAGAGTGACCATTTTTAAAAAGCTATACAAAGAGATACACTCAAAAACAGTATTAATAAATAAATATAGAATTCTAAAAAATGTTTAAGTATTTCACAGAAAAATGGGAAAAAGAAAACAGAAAATAAAAAACAACAAACAGGAAACCAAACATGAATGGCAGACTTAAGTCCTAACAGATTAATAATTACATTAAATGTAAATGGTATAAAAGAACCAATTTAAAGACACAGATTGACAGAGTAGATTTAAAAATCTAATTATGTACTATCTATAACAAGCTCACTTCAACTATAACAATACAGCTGGGTCGAAAGTAAAGACTGAAAAAAGATATAGCATGCAACATTAATAATATGAAAGCAGGAGTGCCTGTGTTAATATCAGATAAAATAGTCTTCACAGCAAAAAAATTACAAGAGTCGGAGATGGACATTACATAATAATAGAAAGGTTAATACACCAAATGAAACATAGAATCCTAAATGTATATGGACCAAAAAAAAAAAAAGGGAAAGACAAAAAGGCTGCAAAATATGTGAAACAGCTATGAACTGTAAGAAGAAATAGACAAATCAAAAATTATAGTTGGAGATTTCAACAGCCCGTTCCCATCAATCCACAGGACAATTAGACAGAAAATCAGCAGTGATATAGAAGAAATTAACACCATCAAACAATGGGATCTAATCAATATTTATGGAGCACCCCATCCCTAAACAAAAAATACATTCTGTTTAAGTGCCCACAGAACATTACCAAGGGAGACCACATACAGGGCCATAAAACAAGTCTCAACAATTTTAAAAGAATTGAAACCATACAGAGTATGTTCTCTAACCACAGCAGAATCAAACTAGAAATCTATAACAGAATGATAACAAGAAAATCTCCAAATTCTT